>NC_042998.1:83275683-83298183 GCF_006345805.1 Octopus sinensis
TCTACTCTGTGTCTGCTTTGTCATGCTTTAGTGACACTTTTATTGCCTGTTTGCCATAAAGTAACTTTTTTTTTTCATTTATATTTATTTTATCAGTTTCTTCGCCCCCATCTATGTCTTAGAAGTTAAAAAAAAATTGTGTTCCTTGTTCACTTGCCTTTTGTTGTTTGCTGTCTGTTGGTGCTGCCAACTTTAATTAGTATAGTGCAATTTACATTTAATATAATTCAGTTGTCACATTTTTTTTTAATTCTTGAGTAAATAACTCTTTAGGAAGTAACTTCTTATTTTGTTCTATAACATGTTTTTCTTATTTACCCTGGCACAAACTGAATGCAATAGGCCTACATCTTATGGTTTAATTTACCTATGTAGATACCTGTGTTTTTTGTTTTGGGGAGTTTTTCCAATATCTTTCTTATGTATGTGTGTGTGTGTGTGTGTATTTAAATATGTATGTATATATATATATATATATATATATATATATATATATATAATCAATCATTTCACTTTGATTCTTAATTTTTATGCACTGATCACTTGAGTTAGTTAGCTGTCATTAACATTTTCTCTCACCATAATAAACACAGAATTCTTGTTATGATTCAGTTTTCTTTGTTCATGTTTAAAATGAATATTTATTTTCTTGATCTCACTGAATCAGATGTATATTTGTTGTCTAAATAATGTATCCAACAATTTGGGTTATTTGCTTTGGGTTTTTTTTTTTCTATCTCCCCTAATACAAAATCTTTTAAAATCTGTTTGTGACTACTCTTAATGCTGTACTAATGAATTTCCTTAAAAATTTTACCATCCAAAGAATTAGTGTTGTTGTGAGCACAATGAAACTGGTTTCTTTTGATTCTTTGTACTTTTCTGTATCTTAGGTATATTTCTTTCATGTTTATAGTTGAAAAAGATGCTAAATTAAATAACAGCTAGAAACTAGTCAGAAGTATTAATGTTTTCTGCTATTTTAACTTCTTGGGAATTTTGTTGAACCTCCTTTTTTAATTTGGTCTTTAATGTTCCTTACTGAGTGGTTAACTTTCATAGATCTATTCCCCCTTTTTTTTTCTTTTATAATCTACAAACTTTTAATGGAACTCCTGTGCACATTTGGGTATACTGCATATGGTCCATGTGTGTGTTTTGAGGTGAGTCAAAAAATGCCAGGGTATTTAGAAAGTTTAACTGTTTTGAATGCACTGTACAAGTGCATTTGTGCTAGTGCACTGCACTTGTGCATTTCTATTCCTTTGTGGCAGAGTGCAATATCTGCACTAATTTTTTAAAGCCATTTTAATACTGGTTTCTTTATAGAAAACATTTAAAAAGCTGATGGTGTGCCATAACAGTTTTAGTGCTTTGTTCAGTGTTCTGTAGATTGAAGAAATGGTTGAAAATCACTTATAAAAAATTAAGAAAATAATCTGCGGATTATTTTCTTGATTGTTTATATTTTATTTGGCTGCTTTTAAGCATTTAAGCTGGTTACTTTTCAGTCTTTGAATTGAGTTTTAGTGTCATTGTAATGATTCATCAAAATATATATCTTCCAATCAGAGATTTTTAGGGTTTTTTCCTAATTTAAAACAAAGCAGTGATAGGGGATGGTTCTTTCTTTAGTTATTAAGTTGTATTTATAAGTAGAAAAATTCTCTGAATGTTAGGCTATATTTTTATTAACAATATAGATGAGAGGTAAACCACCAAAGGATTAGCATGGCCCATGTAAGAATGGCTCACAAATTCATGAAACATTTCATTTTTTTTTTTGGTCCCAGGTAAGACTTTAAACTGCATCTTGTAATGGGGCCTTTGTATGGGCCTTCCAGGATTTTGAGGAGTATCTTAGCCATCATTGTTCTCAGGTATACTCTGACCCAGAGTAATAGCACCTGTTAAGATTCCAGCTACTGGCATGTGCACTACCCCCACTTCAAACTCAGGCTACATCTCTTCTGATAATTAGTGGCAACTTGGTCAAGGAAACCTCTGCAGCAGTCGACATTTGACAGCAAGATGGGCTGCTATGGATCATACTGTCCCAAAGTGTGTATGCATGTGACTGAGGACCACATGTGAACTTGTATTCCAACAGAAACTCTGAATATAAACTCTACACCTCAACAACGAATCATAATTATAGGTACAGTGTCTGCATTGTCCAATGCAATGCTCTCCCAGTAGGGCATTTGTCAAATTTGCTGGATTGATTTTTGAGCTGCAGACAGAAGCATTTATTTACCTGCTGGAACATTAGGGCCAATTGTCAGATGTGCTCAGCATTCATAAGGGATGTGGTGAACTCATTGGTCAAAGCTGGCTCAATCCACATGGATGCTGATGCAAGTACAAGTAGGTACCAAAGAGATATCTATTACAGTCTGAACACAAATACAGAAGGGTTCCACATATGTCATATAGTAAATTGACAAAAATTTTATCAATTTTTTTAATTTGCTGTATGATATCTATACACACACACACGCATACATGTGTGTGTGTGTATATATATATATATATATATATATATATATACACACACTATAGCTTTATTGATTGGTATTGTCATTTATACAGAAAATCATACAAGTTTTATCCTGTCTTACTAATAAATCAAAATAGAAAATTGTAATAAGAACAGCAAGAAAATCCATCCTGTGAAAGGGATTTCTTTTTTACTTATTTTTATTTGTAATTATAAAGCAAAAATTGATAAATTAAAAATATCTAATGTGTATAAATTTTCATGATAATTTATGGATAAATAAAAAAAAAATGACATTGTTTTATTTGGCACCTACATGTCTCTGTATCTTCTGTTATCAGTTTATGGTTTGTTGAACTCATTCATTGAGATTTTAGTGTTTTGGTTAAAATACCATGCAGTACTATGACCAATATTATAATCTTCCAACCAATTAACATTGGCATGTTGTTACTTTGGCTAACCTGTTTCCAAACTCCTAAACTTCTGAGAAATCTTATTTGTTGCAATGAAGTACGAAGTATTTAATTCAATGTTGAGGAAATTCTCTTTTTGAGTATGGTAAGATGTCTAAAAAGTTCTAATCTCTGCTCAAGGATATAATCCTTTTGGTTTTTGGTTATTTTCTTATGATTAATTTTATCAATTAGAATAAGTTGAGTTCACTTTTATATGTGGAGTGATGGACATGTAGGTGAGATGGAATTGGTTTATCAAAGAGAGAAGACTTGAACTCCTCTCTGCTGGTTTATTAAACATTTAGCAAATAGACATTACATCCTGTAACTGTTTCACATGAGGAGACTTCTTATACTTATGTGTAGCTGTTTACAGCTAAGTAGACTGAGTCCTGAGAAAAGGAGTTAAGTATTAGACTTGCTCACTGTATGGTCTCAGTGATAGGATATGATATTCATTAACTCAACTCTTTGTTCATTAATAGATGCACTTTCTCAAATTAGTTAAATGAATTAAGTATTTAATTTGCTGAGAAATAAATTAATTTCTAGAATATTTTCTTTAATTATTTTTACTCATTTCTAATGAGTTACTTGAGTTGTTTTAAAATTTAATTTCTATAAATTCACTGAAAAATTACTAATTGGCAAACACACTAGAGAATGTAACTAAATACTTTACTGCACCTAGTCATGTCTTTTACATAGTCTTAGTTCCAAAATGAACTTTTGCCTTTCTATGTTGATAGAATAATTACTAAAGCAAAGGAAGTCTCATCAAATTCCTAGAATATTTGGCCTTGTGACTATATTCCACAATTTACCTTATAATAACTTGTATCTAAAACTGAAAAATTATTTTTTTTAATAGTATTATCCCATTAGAGAAGAATTGCTTTTGTTTAATTTATACCATGTAAATTTTACCCCTACTTCACCACCACCACTTATTTCAAGGCATGTTACAAACAAAACTCAGTATTAAGAAAGTTATTAATGATATATTATATATAATGTCATTATATCCTATAGATTGCATGCAGATTTTTAAGCTGTGTTCTTTTTTTTCTTTCTTTTTTTTTACTAGTGATTTCTAGTTTTTAGTTCTTTACATCTTAACAAAGCTTTTGTTAGCATGATGTAATTTATGTTTGCAGTTCTGTGGGGAATGGGTTGAGTTATTTGTTTATTTCAATTTTGTTATATTTAATTTTTTGAATTAATTATCTGAAGTGAGTTAAGCTTATGTCTATCAAATTTGAATCAACCTGGGGGAAAAAAGGGTGATTACTAAAGGACATGACTTGTCTGATTATAAATAATAATGTCAAAATTTTATCTTTTAGTAAATTTTTTTATGGAATATCAATAGTAAGCTTTTACAAGATAGCATTATATATATAATGATATCTACTTTTATTATCCTAAATGTGAATCATAACATCATTCTTTACTCACATGACAAATTAGCATTTGAATGTATTTCTGACCCTCAGGCATTTAATGCATATAAGACCAAATCAACAGCAATTGTAGTATCAGAGATATGTACGATGCCACAAAATAGGCATGTGAAATCATAGTCATGACCAATGCCAGTGTCACATAACTGGCACCCATGCTGGTGGCACATAAAAAGCACCCTTCAAATTTTGGGCCTCACAGAGACAGTAACAAGTGACCAAGACTCTTGATGATATACTGTACTTGAGAAGACCTGTCAAGCCAAGTGGTCATGGCCAATGCCGGTGTTATATGACTGGCACCTGTGTCACTGGCACATAAAAAGCACCCACTGCACTCTTTGAGTGGTTGGGTCTAGGAAGGGCATCTAGCTGTAAAATCCTTGCTAAATCAGAGTGGAACCTGGTGCAGCTCTCCAGCTTACCAGTTTTTAGTCAAACCATCCAACCCTTGCCAGCATAGAAAGCAGATGTTAAATGATGATGATAATAAATATCATATTTTGAGAAGTAATGAGTGAAGAATAGACAAAAAATGCTTTGAAATTAGGAAACAGATTGGTTATGGGCTGGTGAATGAGGGAATCCAAGGAAAAAAATCTCTTTTCAAAACACTTTTGTATGAATCAAAACATGGATGTGTTTTTAATAATCATATATAGTTTATATGCCAAATATTTTCTTCTTGCCTCTTTGTTATATTGGAGTGTATACTTAATGATTTCATGATTTAAGTTTGATTAAACTTCTGTAGAACTGAGTATTGATTATCAGCCCCTACAATACATAAAAACACAAAAGTTTAAAAATTAAAAGCCTTCTTATAGATTTGTTATTTCATAGATATACTTTTTTTCGGCTTTTGCTTTTGGGGTGTGTTTTTTTACCTTTCTAAGTTGATTATTATTAATTACGAATAATTTGTTTGTAATCTAGAAATTCTCTTTTGTTTTTCTTTTTTTCTTTTTTGCTATTCAGTAGAAATGGATCATCCTCAAAGTCCTGAAGTTTCTAATTTATCCCCTTTCTTTCTCTGGACTTTTGTCACAGACTTAGATATTTTGGTGTTCTGGGTTTATTGTTTAAGCTGTTGAATTTACTGTTTCAATAATATTATTCTTAATGCTTGTGTTTTCACATCTTATGGTTTACTCTATCAAACAGTTCTTCTCATATAAGATATAGTTTTTCTCTTTCATAACATTTTGAAAATTTAGAAATGTTTACTTATGTTTATTTAACACTTTAGCTTGTTCTTGGGTAGGAAGGTTATATATTTCCGTTTATAGGCTGTTGTATCATTACAAATCTCATGGATCTGAATGGCCCTACATTCAACAACTCTAAGGTTTGTTTTGTATTCTTAATTAGTTTGTCTTTCTCTACCATGTCCTTTTAAACAAGTTAGTACTTACAAAACTCATTACTCACCTTTCACTACATCTACCTTCAACCCTACCCAATCCCTAAAGATATCCTCTACTCTTCCTGTCCTCCATTACATATCATCTACTCGGCACTTACTCTTCAATATATTCCCAATCTCACTCAGTCCCTATTTCTTATTCTCTCATGCACTTTTGCAACCCCCACCCACACATCCCTGTTCTTCTGCCCCCCTCCCACCTCATTCAGTTCTGTTGACCTTATATGTTAAGGATCCACAGATGCCTCATTACCACTTTTTTCATTTCATCTCCCTCCACCATGATCACTCTTCATCTTCTCTCCTAAAATGAGAGTAGCCCTTTAACAGCAAAACAGCCTGTTCTGCTCTGGCCCTTTCTCTTATACTTGAACTCCAGACCTCTTAGGATAAAGCCACCTCTTTCAGGGTTCATGGCAGTCTCACCAGTGTCAGTGGCATGTAAAAACACCCATTACATACTATAAAGTGGTTGACATTAGGAAGAACATCCAGCCATAAAAAAATCATCCCAAAGTAGACAGGGAACACAATACTGTTCTTGGACCCATCAGATCCTGTCAAACCAGCTAATTCTTGCCAGCATTCAAACAAGGACTTTAAATGACGACGAATTAAAATTAGAATTTTAAAATTTAACAGTAAATCGTTAGCTAATGTATCCCATGAGGGGTAAAACAGTACCTTCCTTATTAGTAACTCCAAATATAATCTGTCCATTTTAATTGATGCCAAATCATCTATGGTTTGAATTAAAAACAAATAGAACCATTTCTTCAGCCCAGTTTTGTGAACCAATTGTTAACCAATTGTTAAAGGTCCAAACAGGAGTGAAGTTGAGGTAAATAAAGTGTTTGTCTTTCGATTAAAGTTTTGAAGGTAATGAAGTGGTATGAAACTCTCTAGAGAGCTGAACAGCAGATCCAGTCCTTAACTTCTAAGAGTTTCTCTCCATTTCATTACATACAAAGCATTCATTGAAAGATGAACACCTTTTATTTACTTCTACTTAACGCCTAATGTTTTGCTATGAAAATTTCAATACATAACAATTTGTATTTCCTAAGAAATATATTAATTCTAGAGTAAGTAATGCTGAATATGAATAAGATATTGGCAAGCCAAGCCAGACTTTACTTAATTCTTAACTGTACTAGCTATTTCACTTGCCATTGCTTTTTGGAATGAGCTCAAATATCAATGATTGCTGTTCAGTTAGGAATATTCAAGAAGCAAATTCAAACAGTTGATGTTTGATTTTATTCATTCCATGTGTGTATGTGTGTGTGTGTGCATGTGTGCGTGCATGCATGTTATAAATTTGATCAGATTGCTTTTTACCTTTTCCCACATTTGTGGCATTAAGGTTCAACATTTGCCTGAAATCTATTTATAACTTCATTTAAGCTATCATATATGAGTCACATTCCATTTATGTTTATATTCTGGCATCAACCTTTGATCTATATTTTAGTTGCATGTTGCTTTCCATGAATAACGTTTGTAACTTTTGTTGTTTTTAAATAATAAATGCATTAGGCACAGGCATGACAGTGTAGTTAAGAAGCTTGCTTTCCAACAATGTGGTCTTAAGTTCAGTCCCACTGCATAGCACCATAGGCAAGTGTCTTCTATTATATCCCCTTTCCTAGACATCATATGATGGTTTTAAATGAGCATTATCATACAAGTGAGGTTGTTCATTTCACGTCTTCTGTGAAAGAACCTCTTTGACTATGGGAAAATATTACCTTGCTTGACAACAGGTATCTAGCCATACAAAATCTGTTTCAATATATTCTATTTGACCCATACAAACATGGAAAAGTGGATGTAGAATGATGTTGATTGTTATGATGTTTAGCAGAAATAATGTCAGTCATTGCCTACACAGTCCAGCAAAGTTCCAGAATTCTAGACATCATACCAGTCAGTGTTTTTAAATCACTACTCTAGATTAATAAAAAATATTTACAGTATCTAATCAGAATTAGGCTTGTAACTAATTTAGAATTGTGTTTATAGATTTTGTACACATGGATGGCAGGAATATTTAAATTCATGAAACTATTAGAATGAAGTAAATATTTATAAACTGATTTTTATCAATTATATTAATTATATCTCTTAATGGTTTCCTGATTCTACAGAATTCCTGAGCATAGTCTAAAGCCAACCATTGGTACCAAATCCTAAAATTTCTGTCTCAAACATACATCATTTCATCATCTTCATCATCAACATCAAAGTAAATCCTCACTTGTTTGTCTTCTGTGTTACACGGTTGTTCATTCTCAGGTCCTGAAAGCTCCTCATAAAACAATTCCTCATTTGTTCCATCATAAAACAACTCCTCATCTGTTCCATTCATTGCATTGTAAACTTACAATAAATTCCCATGCTTCTTTTAACCATTGTATAACAATATTTAAGCATAGACATTTCTAAGTACCCTCCCCTTTTGTTAGTTTTTTTGTTTGTTTGTTTTCAGATATCATCCATGTGTTCTACATAGTTTTTATATATTTTTTAAATGTTTTATTTAGTGTAACTTCTAATAGCTGTAGAATTGATATGCAACTTCTGAGAGATCAATGCCTGCCTTTTTTCAGTTTCCTATACCTTCATCTTTACAGATTCACTGAACTGTGAATAGAACTGATCATATATAAGCAATGATGTTGGCTTAAGAAGAGATCCAGGTCTCTTCTTCCAGATAAACATGTATTAATATCTTGTTATTCCCTTAGTTTTCCAAATGGTGTGCTTGTTAGAGCACACCACCTGGAAATTTTCCCTTTGGAATAGATTTTCTTTCTTTTAATTACCATTAGTTTACATTTTGTACCATCAACTAAGCATGCTAAAAGTACCATAAAATGTTGCTTTTCATGTCCAGCTGTTTTTATTCTAACAGTTCTGTTTCTTGAGCAGTCTTTAGTGCTATTACCAGGCATGTATAAAAAAAATAATAGAAAAGAGAAAACATTGGAGTTTTGTCCATGTTTCCTATTGCTGACAAGTCATGTTCACAATGTTTGCATTCAATGATTACAAATTTATGGAATTACTGTACTTTATTGTCCACATTTTTTGCTAGTTTTGTAGAATGTGGGTTTACTGATGTAATGATAGTCCAGTTCTATAAATGAATCATCATGCTGATGTTGTGCAGATTTTTAGATTAATTAATATTATATTTGCCTGTATCCATAGATAACTGGAAAGCTTTTGTTCCAATAACCATATAGGTGACAAATCCATCAATCCATCCTTGTATAATCTACACACCCAAGTGTGTAGAGTTCTCTCCTGTTTTCATATGGGAGAAATATATTATTTACCAGATTTTGTTTCTGACACTTTTTGAGCGTCTCTTTTTCACTTTTAACTGTCCTTTGCTACTTCTTCCAAACATGCACACACAAAAATATATTATTCTCTCTCATAATTACAATTTCTATGCTGTTTAGCATATTCAATAACACAGACCAATAACCAATCTTTTGTCTTTTAGAGTTCATAGTTTACTCTTTGTCAACTTTTTTCCTATGAATTTTTTTTAACACTTCTGCCACCAAATCTGTGCTTATACAGGCTAGAAATTTAGACTGATATGAATTATATGATATGTTTGTTTTGTAGCAGAACTGAATTCTGCTTAAACAGGTGGGTTTGTTTTCTCATGTGATGTTACCAACATACATTAGCTTACAACTACTGTTCTTATAAACTGCATAGTAACATGATGAAACTACCTCTATATTCAATTATTTACTTGTGTGTGTGTGTGTGTGCGTGCGTGCTACAAATGTCAAACCCAGATCAAGGTTCAGTAGGTAAGTCGCATGCAAGTTTTCCATGTCAATTGTTGTGCAAAAAAGTTGCGACTTATCTACCAGTACACATGGTAAGTTGTTTTTATTTGAAATGAAAGCTAGATCTTATGTATATAGCCACTTGGTGGGGGGTTTTTTTTTCAATTTTTTTACACTTACATTTTTCTAGTTACCATGTTCCAATCAATATCTAGCATTCACCAAACTACTTACCATTTGTCAGTATAAATGTATTAAATTTCCTGTTTTTTGATATCCTAAATTCTTTAATAAATAAAGAAGAATCTAATCCTTTTATTTTATAACATCAATAAATTAATAAATTTGTAAACATTAACATATTATAGGTTGATTTCTATCCTTTTAGTTCAAATTTCGTTTATATCTGCAGTAACTCTATTAGATTGTCATCATTAGATAAACTCAATGGACATTCTTTAAATTTGTCAAATATTTTCCATTACTTTTGTTGTGGTTGGCAGTGAATGTTTGAAATAGTAAAACACCTGTTGTTATTACTGTCTATTGCAAATCCAATTACAAAATATATATATTTTCAATTGGTTTGGATAGATTGTTTTGGTAATAGACACTAATTTTCATAGTTATTATTATTCCTAAATATTTAGCATGTAAGTATTCTATAATGAAATATGTATTCTAACTACATGATTTCACTTTAAAGAGGAATTTTTGTTTTCTTTTTGGGATTTAACCATGAATTTGTGGATGTCTGTATGTGTCTATCTATCTATCTATCTGTCAGTCTATCTATCTATTTGTCTGTCTGTCTGTATATCTCTCTATCTATCTATCTATCTATCTATCTATCTATCTATCTATCTATCTATCTATCTATCTATCTATCTATCTATCTATCTATCTATCTATACACACACACACACATGCATATACAGAGAGAGTCTCTTCTCCAAGTTAATTATTCTATTGTAATTTTTTTCCAGGCCCATCATCTGCGCTGCATAAATGACTTCATTGAGTCTGAGATGAATTATTATGCTCAGTGTCATCAATATATGCTAGACCTACGCAAGCAGTTGGGCGGGTAAGGCATTGTTTTAAATTACTTATTTTGTTTTTGTTGGGTTTTTTTTGTGTCCTGTTTTTAAAACATAAATTTGACTTCTAATTAAATTTTATTATGCAATATATTTGCATATTGCATTTTTTTCTTCAAGATAGCATCTTTAATGGGAGTCTGTTGTACCTTATTTTGGAAGTGATTTGCTAGTATCTCTCATAACATGGATTCCTTTCCTCTTTTTGTTTTTCCTTTGTTTTGCCATTTTTCTTAATTTATTCATGATTGTTCTGATGTAATATGTTTTAATAATTGTCACCCATATTAAAGATTAGAGCCAAAACGCTGTCTGCAACAACAACACTTTCATGTGACAAGTATAATTGTCACAGTTTTGATTTATGTACGCATGTGGCTGATGAGACCATAAAAGGTTGAAAGTGTAAATTTCCTGGCTCTCCTAACTGACTGTGTTTTTTCCCATGCTTTCAAAAAAAGTTTGCTGTATGTTGTTAGTCACTCTTTCTCAACCCCAGTACTGGTCAAGCAGAGAAATTCTCTCATGACTATTAATACATTACATGAATGCAGTAACTGAATTCATTTTTAACATTTATCATTAATAATCTACACATTGGAATTTTAAAAAATGTATTGGCATATGCAAGAACTGCAGTTATCATTAAAAATGTCCATGAATCAATAAACTTGACAATACCTTCATTGGACACACTCAAAAATTTGTATTTTCGCAAATGATTATTGTAATTGTTAAAATTACAGAATTTGTTTTGACACCCATAAAATAATTTTGAATATTTTAAAATTTCAATGAGCAGCATTTGTTACAGTATATGCAATTAACTTTAGTTAAGTGCTTGTGAAAGCATGTGGCTCAGTGGTTCGGGTGCTTGGGACATGATTGTAATGCTTGGTTTCTGGCAGCATTTGTGTCCTTGAGCAAGACACTTCATTTCACATTACTCTAGTTCACTCAGCTGGCAAAAGGGAGTCGCGTCTGTCTCACTGTCATGCTGAATCTCACAGAGAACATTGAGGTAGATCCTGTCAATGGGGACAAAACTCTGATTTAAAACATTGGATGATGATGATGATATTACATGATTTTGTTTAGATTTGTTTTTAAATTGTTTATCATATCTTTCATGAAAAATATGCATTATACATGGAATTTGCAAGTATAACTGAAATGCAAACACACACATGCATGCACAGTCTTTGCAGCCCTTCTTCTTTAAGATTCAGCAATTCAAAGCTATATGTATTACATGTGTGATAAGTTCCAGTTTATCAATATGTGGCCGTCTGCCAGCCTCGTCTGGCACCTGTGTCGGTGGCACATAAAAAACACCATCCGAGCGTGGCCGTTTGCCAGCCTCGTCTGGCACCTGTGTCGGTGGCACATAAAATCACCCACTACACTCTCGGAGTGGTTGGCGTTAGGAAGGGCATCCAGCTGTAGAAACACTGCCAGATCTGACTGGACTGGTGCAGCTTTCGGGCTCCCCAGACCCCAGTTGAACCGTCCAACCCATGCTAGCATGGAAAGCGGACGTTAAATGATGATGATGATGATGATGATGATCAAAAGCATAGGAAATCGGAACACAAAATTCTATGTTAGCCTTGCTTGAACTAAAAAATTTTAACATAAAAAAAAATAAAATTTATATGAAACAATGTGTTTAATGCGTTTATAAATGACTGTTTTATATTTGATAATATTCTCATCTTTCTATTTGTATATATCCCTGCAACTTAGAAAATGTTCTACTTAACATTAAACTATTTTGATTTTTTTTTCTTTTAATATTCTAGGCCTCCTTAATACATCTGTTCATCTGCCCTGATCTCTTAAGCTGATTTGTCTCTCCCTATTTTTTTAATCTATTTGTTGTCTATTCAATATGTATCCCCCACCCACCACAACCTCACCTTTTCTGTTCATTTATAATGCACTACCTGTTAATAGATCTCAACAGTATTGATTTCTGTCACCCTGTCCCTAACCCATTCGTAAATGTTTTGTATACTGTTGCTATGTTCCACCTGTTATTGACATTGACTTCAATATGCTCCTTTGAATAACTTCCCTTCAAATGTCTCTGATTAGAATTGTTCTGTAATCAACTTTTTAATCTCTGATAAACATATTCATTTTTTTTTTTTTTCATACCATGAGCAACAGTTTAAGACTAAAGCTATCGATTCATTTCACTACTTTGGAGCATAGTAGTTTAACTAATACATAAATAAGGTACCCAGAGTCTTGACTCTTGTAACACAAGTAAATACCCCCAGAATACTCTAATTTCTCTCTCAAGAAAAATACAATACAATTAACATTACTTATGTAACCTTAGGATTAATTAAGAAATTATTATTAGTATTATTGTTATTATTAAATGAAATTATCAAATTATCAATATTAGCATAATTAAAAGAAATTATCATTATTATAATGAAATTATCATTATTATAATACAAAGTCATAAAAAAAAATTATTGGCTTTGTAGCTCCTTCTAATTAATTTAAGGCCAAGGAATGATTTCTATAAGTCTTTGACATGAATATTTCAATTATATATTTTTTCTTTTTCGCTTTGTTTTCATTGATCTTTACCATTGCTTTTCAGCAGGCTACTTTCAAATAATTTCCTAATTTGTGGAAAATGGTTTAAAAATTATTTAAAAAAAAAAATAATAATTACAAATGATAATGATAACAATAATAATAATAATAATTTTTACATGATATATTTATTATGCAGACATGAACATCTTGTATTACTTGACTACAATTATTATTGTTGTTGTTTCATAATTTAGCTCTTTTGTGTCTCTCCTTAAAAAAAAAATGTCATGAAGTTCTCCAAATGTTACTTGATTTGCTACCACTCTACTGAAGCCCCCCTACCCTTTCCTGTTGCAGTATACCTGCTGATAACTGATTGCAGGACCATCATGTAAGATGTAGCATATTTTTCGGCCTACTATGGTATGCTATGTAAATCCATTTAAAGATTATCTCAATCTGTTACTCCCTGAGTTTCTTAGCTAAACCCTTTTCATCGCTATCACTAATTATCATTTCTGCTTGTACTTTTGCTTCAGGTGGGAATGCACATTTTATTTCTTGTAATTCATGTTTTCTTTTCTCCTTTCTTTCTTTTTAACAATATGATATTTTATTACTGTTTAAGTTTGGTTTTTGGGTTTTTATTTTTCCCTAATTAAAACTCAATTCTCGCCCTTCTTCCCCTCCCTTTTAGCATGCTTCCAATCCAATATAGTATGCAGTAGATATATAAGGATCCTTCTTTTCATCTAGTAATAAGTTGAGGCTAAGCTCATAGAAATAAGTAAAAAAAAACAGCAACATTTGATTTTCATTCCTCATTATTTTTTAGTTTTCTTTCCATTTAGCTATTTCTAATTAACATGCGGTGAAAAAAAGGACTTCCTGTTGATAGAAATTATATTGTTGGTTCAATAGAAGCTTTAAATTTATTTATCTTTCATCAGTTGTTCATGTTTAGTATCTGTGATTTTCTTATTTTCTTATTTAGTTAAACTGCTGAAACATTCAGAATTTTATCTTATGTTACTATTTTTTCTTTTATTCCGTCATTATTTCTACCTTGTGACTTTTCAGTAGAAAAGATATTCTCTAGCTTGCTGTTTTAGATGTTGTACCTTAGCTCCATGTACTAAGTTTCGTATTTGTGTACAATTTAGTTTTATTCAGAGCTAGTTTAGACCGTTGCATTTTTTTCTTAGTCTGTTTTTTGGGATTTCTCTTCCGTCCAAAAGAAAATAATGAATTATTATTTTCTCTATTTATTTTCTTAATATTTATGATATGTAACTAACAAATTGTTTCTTGCAAATTCAATTGAATCATGTGTATGTATATGTAAATATGTATTTATGTGTAGCCGAGTGAAGTACATCAACATCAGCAATATCAAAATCAAATCAATGGAAATTGTAGTTGTGAGTCCCATACCAGTAGCACGAAAAAAGCACCAACTGAACGTGGCCGATGCCAGTGCCGCCTTGACTGGCTTCCGTGCCGGTGGCACATAAAAAGCACTATCTGATCATAGTCGATACCAGCTCCTCTGGACCCTTGTGCCGGTGGCACATAAAAATCACCTACTACACTCTTGGAGTGGTTGATGTTAGGAAGGGCATCTAGCTATAGAAACACTACCAGATCAGATTGGGGCCTGGTGCAGCCTCCTGGCTTCCCAGACGCCAGTCGAACCATCCAACCTATGCCAGCATAGAAAGTGGACGTTAAACGATGATGATGCACATGTATATGTATGTATTTAAGCATGCATATGTGTTTTGTGAATGTGTGTGTGTGTGTGTGTGTGCATATATGTATGAATAAGAATCTAAGAATCCATGACTCAGAAAAAAATTTGCACTCATATATTCATCAGTGGAGTGGGGTGAATTATTCAAAGTTTACAGTATCATAGATCAATTACAGCTGGCCTTACCAATCAGTTTCACAATGGGTATTAAAACCAGCCATTAAATAACTACATAGTTAATACAATGTGCTCTTTAGAGTTGGTAGAGCTGTCACTGTATTTATATATTTATATAGTAATATATATAGCACGTGAAACAGTCAGCAACTAACAGTTGATGTTAATGCAAATAAACATTATTTATTATTTTTACTTGGTAGAGAGTTTCAAAAGTGACCCAAAGGCTGGAAGTTTCGTGTGTGACATTTACCATAAATGGTACTCTCAGCCTGTGAGTCACTTTCAAAACTTTCTGCCAAGTAAAAGTAATAAAAGTATATATGCTCATATCTTTAATATCTCTCCATTTTTAATTAGTTTATTGTATGCAGTGCTCAGGTGCACTACATGTGTATACATGTTTTTATATATGTATGCATATGTGTATATGCCTGTGTATGTATATGTTATACATGTACATGTATGCATGCATATGTATATGGTATATGTATATATATATATAGATGTATATATGGGTATATATGTATATATGTGTGTATATATATATATATATATATATATCTGTGCATATATGTAAATATGTGTATATATGTATATATTTATATGTGTGTGTGTATGTATATATATATATATATATATATAGGTGTGTGTATATATATGTATTTAGGTGTGTATATATCTGGGCGTGTGTTTATATGTATATATGTGCATGTATATATATGTGTTTATATATATGCATGTGTGTGTGTGTGTGTGTGTGTGTGGTGTGTGTGTTGTGTGTGTGTGTGTGGTGTGTGTGTTGTGTGTGTGTGTGTATATATATATATATATATATATATATATATGTTTAAATATATCTGTATATATGAATAATTTATATGCTTATGTATATGTGCATGTATCATCATCATCACCTGATGCCTATTTTCCATGCTTGCATGAGTTGGATGGTTGGACAAGCACCAATGAGCTACAGTACTCCACCAGTGTCTGAATGTATATATGTTCGTGTATGTATATATGTCCATATATGCATGTATATGTGTGTATGTATATATGTCCATATATGGATGTATATGTGTGTATGTATATATGTCCATATATGCATGTATATGTGTGTACGTGTCTGTATGTATACATATGTATGTATATATGAATATAAAATTTGAAAACTTTTGTCTCATTTAAGAAATTCTCAATATTATTGAATGCCAATGTATTCAGACATATTATACACCAGTATACGAAGGGGTACTCAAAAGAAACTGAAATTTTGCAATATCATTTTATTCACTATGTTTTACATGTTTACACTTTTATCGCCTTCTAAGAATTCTCCATTTGAAGCAATGCATTGGTCCAGGTGCGTTTTGCACTATTCGAAGTAATGCTGGAACTCTTGTGAAGATGCCTTTTAACACTTCCATTGTTTCTTTTCTTCACCTCTTCCACATCTGCAAATTCCCTAGCACCAGCTTTCATCACCAGTGATGAACTTCGGTAAAAGGTCCAGATCAACTTCTGACAGTTCTTTCAGTCCATGACACGCATTCAATCATGACTGCTTTTGATCTTCTATGAGCAAGTGAGGCACAAATTTTCCAGCAACTCTTTTCATTCGCAACTCCTGACTCAAAATTTGTTGGCAGGAGCTCCAGAACACACTAATAATATCAACAACTTCGTCAATTGTTTGGTAACAGTCCTCCAAGATGAGTTCATGAATTTTCATGTTTTCATTTGTTCAGGAAGTCAATGGTTGCCCTGAACAAGGTTGGTCTTCAAGTGACCATCTTTAAAGTATGGAAACCACTCGTAAACTTGTGTTTTGCTCATGGCAGCATCCTTGTAAGCTGTTTGAAGCATGACAACTGTTTCGGCTGCTGTTTTCCCCAGCAGAAAACAGAATTTCATGGAAGCATGCTATTACTTTGTTTCAGCTCTTGCAAAAATCGACAAACAGGGGAGAAACACTGCAAAACAAAGATGCACAGCATGGCTGTACAACTTAACCTAATGATGCTGGTTGGCAGACTGATGCCTGAGGATCACATTAAGTGTCTTCTAGTGGCAGAAGCCTGAACTACAATGGGTTTGTCTCACAGTAAACATTTCCGGTTCCTTTTGGGTACTCCCTCATATTTGGGTTAGTGGCCTCCTTTAAGTTGTTATACTCACAACTCTAGCCTTTATCAGGTACTTACTGTATTTCATCATGTTCTCAGAATTTGGAACAATGCAAGTTGGGATGTTCTTCTTATCATTTTACTACTTGTGTTAGATTTATGCCCTAACCAGAGCGTGTGTGTGTGTGTGTGTGTATATATATATATATATATATGTTCTTTACTCTCAATAAACATAGTATTCTAGCCTTAGATCTTTTGTTGATGATAAGAAGGTAGATTAAAAAGAAAAACAAATTAGAAATGTATTATAATTCTATGATCCTCACTGTGTTCCATGCCACTCCAAAAGTGTAGTACTTCTCTTAGATTATTCTTGCTGCAATAATGACAGCATGAAATTCCTTCATCCTCTAGCTCGGATAAAATATTTGAGAAAAATTATATTAGTATATCTTGTCTGTTGAAAATCCATGTTTATTGCAACTGAAGATAGCACTATATTTAAATTGATGTAATGCTTGCATTGTTCAGTTAAACGGAGCCGCTTGAAACGGTTGTATTGCACTAATACTTGATATCCTGTTATTTTAATTTTATTCACCTTACTTTGAGCTGTGCGGATAATACCGGACTGACCTGGCGCTTCAACTTAAGTACCTAATTCAAC
Source organism: Octopus sinensis (assembly GCF_006345805.1). Classification (NCBI taxonomy): domain Eukaryota; kingdom Metazoa; phylum Mollusca; class Cephalopoda; order Octopoda; family Octopodidae; genus Octopus; species Octopus sinensis. Next base: position 83,293,737 of record NC_042998.1, read on the forward strand.
TGAATCTTAATTATTTCTATATATATATATATATATATATATATAGTTTGACTGAGCTAGCTAAACTACTATACTTAATACCCTAACAATTATATTCCTCTACCTAATTAATTCTCCTATTGTATGATGCAGTAGTGAATATACGCTTCGTTATATGTAGCAGTTTATTTCATGGGAATAAGATCATACCTTAGGTCAGTCAAACTACTCATACATACATAAATGAATAAATATACATATACATAAATGAATGAATAAATATACATACGTACATAAATAAATTAATAAATATACATATACATAAATGAATGAATAAATATACATACATATATCTTTCTCATAAATTATTTTCATCAGTCAGATCTGGATTTCAGGTGCATGGACACTCTACATTATACTCCTTTGTATTGGAGTATAATGTGATCTGTTACCCAAGTCCATTAGAGAAGCTTTCTGTGATAGCCACAGAATTCTATGAATCCATACATTACACTACAAATTTATATATACACACACACACACACACAGTGATTGATAGATGAATTAGGTAAGGCATAATGAACTAGCAGCATGAGAAGTAGGTTACTAAGGACAATATCTGTGGAATGATCAATGGACTGAGAACAATCTACCTCCCACCACTACCACCGGCATTGAATTAATAAAAGCTTCAGTTCCAAATTCCAAGAACATTGCCAAGTATGGCTGGATCTGAAGAAGGGCAGAGTATACAACAGCCGAATATTGTGACTATAATAACAAAGATGAAGACATTAGTTCAAATATATCAGTGTATAATATGAAAATTTGGAATTTGGCAATATCAGAAGAATTCATAAGTTATCACAGATTCCAAGAAACTAAATCATAAAGCTTGAAATGTGTGATAATATTCTATAAAAGATTCTAAATTGGCTTCTCAGTTTGAATAAGGTTTCATTGTGAAGGTTTTTGCTTTGTGTTCAAGAGATATTAAATTCTAAAGTAATATTATGTAATCTATGAGATACCACTGAAGACTGCATCCCCATACCTCTTCATTGCATTTAGAATGATATAATGTCATAAGCAGATGAGCCATGCAGTTATTATATAATTCTCTTACTGCCAACGGCTGTCATCTGTACTTCCATTGTAGCTCTGTACAATGTTGAGCAAACTGTGCACTTGAGGATTTAATATACATAATGACCTTGTATTCATAATGAACATATAGCAACAGTGAAATAGGGTACCAATGAAATCTTTCTGATGGATGCTGATGTTTCAATTCTTCTAACTGTGGTTCTAATGAAACTAATTAACTTGTTCTCTTGAGAATGTGAAATATATACTTTTACTATAATGTCAAGATTTACTAAAAATCAGCTCTTTTAAAATTGTTCATTTCTTGTGAGTCTTGTAACATGTAAAGAACATCTGTAGGTTTCAATGTTGGGTGGAGGATGAGCCTAAGATGCTGCAAGGTTTTGCTAAACGATTTCAATTCTGTTTTGTAATTGTGATTTGATATAAAAAAATTTTTTTTAAACTTGTAGGCTAATGAATAATTTCCAACTTGTCTTTGTTATATATTTCCACATTGTGATTCTCAAGTGACCACTCAGAGAGATTAGTGTGTGTTTCTGTTATCTCCCTTGACATTATACTGAAGACAGTATATTCTGTTTGTGGAGATAGTTGCAAGAGACCCCCAACCACTAATATTAAATGATTGTAAAGATGAGGAAGGTGTCTTTTGTGCTCTTCCCCAGTGCATTCTGATATGTGGTATTGTGTCAGAGTTATAAGATATACTGTCCTTATACCAGTACTGTCTGACTGACACCCTTGCCAGTGGCACATAAAAAGCACCACTCAAGTGTTGGGCCCCATGGAGGCAGTGACATCAAGCCAAGTGAGATCATAGTCATGGCCAGGCCCATTAAAAGTACCTTTCAATCACTGGGTAATATGCTGTACTTGTGAAGACCTGTCAAACCAAGTGAAATCAGTTGTGGCTGATGCCAGGGCTGTCTAACTGGCACCCCTGCTGGTAAAAAGTACCATTCAAGCGTTGACGCTCATGGAGGCAGTGACAGGTGACCAAGACCTTTGGTGATATACCATGCTTATGTAGACTTGTCAAACCAAGCGAGACCGTAGTCATGGCATGTAAAAAGCACCTACTACACTCTCAGAATGGTTGACATTAGGAAGGGCATCCAGCTGTAGAAACCTTGCCAAATTAAATCAGAACCTAGTGCAGCCCCCCCCCCCCCAGCTTACCAGTTTTAAGTTGAGCTGTCCAACCCATGCCAGCATGGAAAGCGAATGTTGAATAGTGACCATCAACCCTGCTGTACCACTCAGCTAAGGTGACTTGTTAATGATTTTGTACTTGGTAGAGATGGTAATTGCATAAGATGGATGCATGGAGTGTGAGGTTGAAAGTGAGCAGGTACATTCTTCTTCATCTTCCAGCTCTTATTTGAGAGTTCACTGGTGAAGACAATGTTACACTGGAGGATGTTCTACAGTGTATCTTTTCTTAAGCAGACCTGAAGTAGAGAGGTCATATCATTGATGAGATTGCTAATGGCAATGATAGGACTTTGATAAAACTAGCTGACTGACTGATTAGCTGAACAATTAGTCAAACACTCAATTAGTTGATCAGTTGAACGGTTAACCAATTGACAAATAAAAGAAAGAGTGAAATAGAGGACTGGTGCCTGTGGTTATTACTGGCATAATGACCCACCTAAAATACAACTAGATTCTCCATTTATGTTTGCATTTATGAAAGATGGATCACACAATGGCTAAGGAAGCTTGCATATGATATATGTATATAATGTTATATACATATATGTGGAGGTGCAATGGCCCAGTGATTAGGACAGTGGACTCATGATTCCCAGACCAGGCATTGTGTTCATTGAGCGAAAACACCCAAAGCTCCTCAAGGCTCTGGCAGGGGTTGGTGGTAAACCCTGCTGTACCCTTTCACCACAACTTTCTCTCACTCTTTCTTCCTGTTGCACCAGTATTTCAAAGGGCCAGCCTTGTTACACTGTGTCACGCTGACTCTCCCCGAGAACTACGTTAAGGGTACACGTGTCTGTGGAGTGCTCAGCCACTTGCATGTTAATTTCATAAGCAGGCTGTTCTGTTGCTAGGATCAACTGGAACCCTCGTCATCGTAACCGATGGAGTGCCACATAATATACATATAACATGATATATGTATATAACATCAAGTTAGATTTTTATTCTGTATATCTCAAAGATTTAAAATATGGTGCTATCACACTTGGTGATGGTGGTTGTGTTATGTTGTTTGAAGATTGAGAATAAACATGTTGAAGTGCTGAAGTTTGTCATCAATTTTTTGTGTTGGATTTTTATTGGATTCTTCAAGTGCCGGTCAAAGTGTTGAATGGCAGATGGTTTTGCTTCTTCTTCTCTCTTCCTCAATGATAGCAGTGTAATTAATTTGACATAAGTAATTGAACTTAAGTATTTTTGAATAGGGGTTTATTTCAACAAAGTAATTATTGACAGTTGAGATCAAGAAACTGCTTCACGTTAAGACTTTCTTTTTATATCTCTATATTCCATTCAATATATTTCTTTATATTCACTTTTGAAGATTTTGAAGTTTCTACCTGTCATGATGTGTTCTTTGAGTGTTAAACCTTTTAAAAGCTTTTACTGTAGAATGACAATCAAAGATGTAATCAAGCTCTCTAATTTACTGAAACAAAGTCCAAATATCAAGCTTTCAACAGTCTTTTAACTATAAAATGAAATGGAAAACATTATCATAGTGTAATGGAAATAGATATGTGTGTTGTGCCTGAAACGATCGTAAATATGGAAGTACATCAAAGACCTAATCAGAATCTTTACTATAACAAAACAATGCTATGAAGATCTATAACTTTATGCATCAAAATAGAAAAGAAAGAAATATTGATAAAATATAGAATTTTTTATGTTTTCATAGTTAATAATATTACCCATTGAATGATCAATATTTCATAAGTTTTATTCAGTTGTATTAATATTATTGATGAGAATCATTTGTATTCAGTGAAGTTAGCCACCTTATGCTAGATACCTGTGCATGATGGGTTTACTGTCGAATGGACTTTTGCAAACTACCCCTCATATGCAGCCTGTAATGTGTGTGTGTGTGTGTGTGTGTGTGTGTGTGGATTTAGGAATGTTTCAGCCTCAGACTAAAGTCTATTAATCATCTTGGTTACTAGATCTATATTTATGTATATATCATCATCATTGTTATCATTGATTTAGCATCCCTTTTTCTGTGCTTGCATGAGTCTCTTTGGTTGGATGGATACCTTTCCTGTCACCAACCTTCACGTTTCCAAACAACAATATTTCCCCATAATTAGACTAATTTTCTCACAGAAGACCAAGCATAAACAACCTCATTTGT
>NC_042998.1:83308183-83445683 GCF_006345805.1 Octopus sinensis
CACACAAGTAGTAAAGGTGGTTGGGTTAATAAACTTGAAATTTCTACTTAAATACACACACATTGTCCCTGCCCCACTTCACTCTCTTTCTCTCTCTCTCTCTCTCTCTCCCTCCCTCTCCCCATCTCTCTCTTTTTTCCACTCTCGTGCTCTTTCTCACACACTTTTTCCTATTCCTATTCACTCTCTCTTCTCCACTTGCACTCTCACTCAAATTATAGTCATCCAATTTAGAGCTTTTTAGTGATAACATTTTTTTTTATGTCTATTATTCTTATTGAGGACATTACCATTTGTTTGAAACAATCTACTAGAGAGCATGTGACATAATTAATATGCAAATATTATTTTTTCATATCAAAGTAGTTTATTTCTGTTTTTTTATGTTATACTTATTTATTTTTTTCTATTTTTATCTATTAATAAACTTTTTTCTATGTCAGTATGCTGTCAGCATACTGGCAAGTTTTAGCAATGATTGTAGATATCATGTATCATATATTCTGTGTTTATACAGGTGAAGTTTAAAAAACAAAAGAATATGTATTGGCTTTTAGCTGTAGCTCTAGATTTCTTTTTCTCTCATGTGTGGAAAAACGTTTTGTTTTTTTTTATTTTTGATTCTTTGTCATTATTATGAATAACTATTCTTTCATAATAAACTGTAATGTGTTATAATATTTAGGATATTCTAATGTGATGCTTTATTCGACAAAACAAGACACCTATTAAGCTCATGCATTCAGTAACTGATGGTGGGCAACTCTGCTGGTTGATTCAATTCACTAATAAGTACAGTTGACCTGTGCCGACCACTCTTAAGCTTTGGGTATGAAGAAACAATCCTGTTTACTAACCTTGTAACTATAAGCAGACTCTCCATCTTTATAACAAGTGCGTACTAAACACACACACATACACATTTATATATATAACGTATTGTAACAAAAGAAGGAAAAAATTCCTTCAATGGGGTGTAAACCATCCAATTCACTGGTATGTCGGTTGAATACTACAGAAATAAGGGTATAAATACAGAATACAAACAATAAATTAGAGAAATACAATTGACAATCTAACAACTTATTTATTTTATAACATAAACGCACACACACACACACTTACATACATGATTGCAAGAATAGCAATTTGCAGATGAAAATATATTTCGTTTTAATGTTAGTTTGTGTTTGTTTATTTATTTATTGATATATTTATTTATATATGTATGTGCATATGTATGTATGTGATGAGCTGTGTGATTAGATATTTGCAGCTGCTTGTATATGTGAATGTGTGGTTATGAAATTCACTCTGTAGTCAAGCGTTGTCAGATTCAGTCTCACTGCACAGCACCATAAGCTCAAGTTGACCAAAGCTTTCTAAAAGAGACTAGCTTGATGAAAAACTGTGCAGAAGCCAGTAATTGTGTGTTTGTGTGTGCGTGAGTAGAATTGAAGAAATGGTGTGAGGAAACTAAAAATTTCTTGTATTTCATTCCTCTCCAATTACACCCATGGTGGCTTAACCTTTCTCTGAATGAATCTCATAAAATAAATATTGAGAATATACTAGAGTTGATACATCAGAAATAAGTACCAGGTGATATACTGGGGTTGATATAAACAATTGAAACTCTTGAAAGCAGTGCTCCAGCATGGTTGTGGTCCACTGACTGAAATCAGCTGCATTTCAATCAGCTATATCAGACCAAATATTCTATCAATTTTGTGTTCAAACCAGCCAAATCTGGCCTCTCATGCCTATCTGACAATGCCATTCTAAAACTAAACAATCATACTTTTGAAATCTCAAAGCTATTTGATAAATCATAATTAATTCAAAACTGTGAATAAATAAGCATTACATTTAATAGAGTAACCAGAATGCTAAGCGGTTAAAGAAGGTGTATGAATCACTCCAAATATCTTGCTGTAGATTTCATGGTTAACATTCTCAACTTCATGCTTCTTGACTTTTCATTGAATTAAGAGCAAATACAATTCAGAATCAATCAAATTAAATTCTTTCCTTCCAGTTTAAACTTTTGTCTGTAAACAGCTAAACAGAAAAATAAATATTATTTGGTTACAATTTTTTTTTTTTTTTTCAAGCAAAATATATTTCTTTACTACATATTTTATGCAACAGCCACTTTGTCTTTATCTATAGCCACAATCTACCCATTAGAATATCTATTTCCAAACCACAGTTATCACTACACCTCATTAGAATGCTGCCTTCACTAGCCTGCTTCTGTCATTATTATGTATGCACCATAACAATGATAGCAGCATTGTCTTTGTAATTCACTCTTTCTCTCTCTAAACTCATATTAGTGTTTCTGTAAGATACCTATTAGTTGAGAGATTGGAGTCTATTATAGCTGCAACAAACAGTATGGCATTACTACTTCTAAGCACTGTGTTTCGTATAAATTAGTTGTAGATTCTTGTAGTCTCTTGAATTTCAAAACAGTCTTGCATTTAACTATTTTTAATTTTAATAAATGCCACAATTCCTTATTTTTCTTTTCTCTTATTAAATATGTTTTCGTGGAATTTATTATGTTTCAGTTGCTTTCTCTATTTCAAGTTAAATTTATTTGAATTCATTTCAGTATTTCTCATGTTTTAGTCTCTGCGTGTGTATCTGTGTGCATGCATGCATTTGCGTGTGCATGCATGCATTTGCATATGCATGCATGTGTGTATGCATCATTTGTCAGTTCATGTTAAATTTATTTTAATATTTTTTCAGTAAAACATACAGACAAAAAAGCAATACTGCTTTAAATAAAGTTGAATGATCATTTTATTGATTAACCTTCATGTATTGGTTCCATATTGTCCTTCAAGCTCAATATGTTTTGTTTTGTTTTATGCATGTATTTTTGGCTATCATTGCTGCCTTTTTTTTTTACCTGATTTCCTGTCCCCTCTTTTACCCATTTTCAATGAGTTGTAGTGCACCTGTGCACTATAAGCAATGATCTCATTATGCTTATATATTAAGTAAATATTTATATTTCACTGTTAAAGACACATATTAGGACAGCTTATAGCATTTAGGTCCATCGTTTTACATTTTTCTTTGTTTTTCTTAATTCTCTTGAGACTTGATAAAATAAGTTCTTATACCACAAAGGATATTCAATTGAATATAGTATTCCTTAGCAACAAAAATTAACTTTGTGACTCATCATAATCACTTTATGCCTGATTTCTGTGCTGACAGGGTTTGATTGGGTCATTATGGTCTATCCATTGAGAGTCACTGACCCCATAGACCGATGATGGTTTCTTTCCCCCTCATTGCCAACCACTTTACATGGTACTGGGTGTATTTTCTCATTAGCACCAGCACTGTAGACCTTGTCTTGACCTGTAGAAGGAATTCAGGCAGGAAGTGGATGAGGGTGCCTGGTACACTTAGATATGTAGATCATGGTGGTGAAATAGTGAAAGGAACAATGGCAGAAAGGCCAAAAATAGGCAACTGAGAGGAGGGGCAAGAGTTTGAGTATAAATTAGGGTTTGTACGGTTACTCTGGTGACCTAGGAAGGGAATAGGAGAGAGAGGGAGAGAGATGGCATTTGAAAGACCAGAATGAGTGTGTGAAAGTAGCAAGAATGTAGTAGAAAAAGCAAGGTTATTTGGAGTGGAGTAAGGGAGGGAAGTGGTTGGCAATAACAGAGGTGCACAAAGGTGAGGATGGATGATGACATAAAGACAAGCGTAAATGATAAGCAGCAATGCAAATGGTCCATGAGAGAGGGAGAGAGATGATAGTGGGTGTTGGGTGAAGTTTGTGTATTTAGTATTTAAAGTGGTTATTTAAAGACTATTTCTTTCTCTCTTGGAAATACTCTGCTGTTTTTAATGTAGTTGCCATTTTATTTACACACACACACAGCAATAGCTTTATTTTGTAGAGAGTGTTTAATAAAATGTAATAGACTGTATTTATATATCAAATGGAGAAACTTTATATCTATCAGTAAAAAAGACCTTCATTTGAAGACCACTTCCATCAACTCAGAATATTAAATACATAATGTTGAATTTTTCAAAACAGATCACGAGAGCCATCCAAAAGATTTCTCTCTCAGCATATACTAATTTTACAATGGTGAAAATATAATCAGTTGAATTCACTCCATTACATTGTATATTACATATTATAACAATATAGTATATTGTATTATTTTTATTTTATTTACTCTTAAAGGATGAATAATAAAGTCAGTAATAGTCAATAAGTTGTTAAATCCTCTTTTTGAAAGCTTTTGTCTGCATGGATAGATACATTCAAATGACATCCTAATGCCTACTGCAATGTTATAAGTAAACTCTCTTGTACAATATCAGCGAAACAGAGCCTTTTGTTGATTGTAAGACACTTATACACAGCAAGTTGAGCTCAACCATTAACTGTAAAATACCCAGGCTAGAGCTACAATATGGCATTTGTGACAAGCTGCTGACCATTAACCCTTTCATATTCAGATTATTCTATTAAATGCAATGTTTGTTTATTTATATTGTTTTGAATTAATCATGCATTATCTTATAGGATAGAGATTTTGATAATGTGATTGTTTAGTTTTAGAATGACATTGTAGGGTTGAGGTGAGAGGCCAGATCTGGTTAGTTTCAATATAAAACAGGTTAAATATTTTGGCTGGATATGGCTAGTTTGAATGCTAAAGGGTTAAACCTTCAGTTGATAAATTAGATTTTGGTACAGACACAAAATGGCCCAAGATTCAAAATAAATTCAGAATCAGTACCAGTATTTTAAATATTGTAGCAGTACACCTAACTCTATTTTATTTTAGTTAATGTAGCATTCCAGATCCTTTCTAGGAAGATTATCTGACATTGCTTATCCATTTAATGTCATAAAACCAAGGCTGAACTCAGGGTTTTAAAATTCCCTTGAGTATCAGAAGATATTTGCATTTATCTTTATCAGTTCAGTTAATGAAAATGTTTAAAGTAGAAGAATCTACTCTCACAGATATAATAGATAAATTTCTAGCTTGTATATGATTATATCTTATATAACATTACAGACATGTATTACTACTAAAAATATCTCCATCTCTGCAAATTTTGTTAGGTTTGTTAACAGTATCAGGAAAATGATGTGAGTTGTGGGGTTGATTGTTGATCTTTCAAAGGCTTTCTTTTTAAGTGCAATACAACAGCAATCCACTGGACTTTTTGTTGAGTTTAGTTGAATTCAAAAGCTTCGTTAGTGTTGTTTTCTATTTTTTCTGTCCCCCCCCCCCCCAAATTATGTCAATACAAGCAGTGTGTATAGCTTTTCTCCAATAAAATGATTATAAACGCGGAAACCTTTGTTAGTCATGAATTCACTTCTAGTTTAGATCAGAGACAACTTATTTGTTTGTTTGTTTTTTAAATTCATGAATGGTCAACAGTAGACTGAGGTTGCATGTTTACAAAATAATTCGGAAGTAGGATAAAAATATCAAAGAAACCCTGATGACTGACTATAAAATTCTTATTTGTTCCAGTTATCAATATTAACAAAACAATTTCAATAGTCATTATAATCATGTCTATCACTTAGATAATATAGCATATTAGTTAATTATTATTTGGATAATCATCTCTTCTTTACTCTATCTTCTTCCTTTGATATCTTTACCTAGGATACCTGAATAGGTTTCTGGTGATTTTATATAAATATGTTCACATTGGAATCATTTGTTTCCTTATTTATTTCATTTTCATTAATCCTTTCTGCATCATTTATAAATGATTTACATTTTGTATTTTTTTTTACTTCTACTTCTATAGATATTTATACATTGTTTCATATCTTTATTTATCTTAATTATAAAAATGCATTTTATCAATTACAAAAGCTTGTGGTCTAGTGGTTTAGGTATTGACCTCACAATAAGGTTGTGGGTTCAATTCCTGGAACTGGCAGTGCATTGAGATTTCAAGCCAGGTATGTCATTTCATGTTGCTCAGTCTCTTCAGCTGCAAAATGAGTACTTGCTGAGCAGGTTCAACTCTCTCTCTTTCTCCCTTAGTACTTGCTACATCCTTTATGTTTCACCGGATTGAGGTTAGGAGAACCAAGACAGTGTTTGTGTTTGCTTGTGACTACGCAGGCACTGAAAACAATTAGTGAAAGAATAATACTTGCTACCAAGTCCTACTCATTTGCAAATAACCATTTTGCTTACTTTTGCCATATTATCACATGAGAATTTCCTCTCTCTCTCTAATGCTTATGACCCTCAAAGTGGTTATGTTTATTGTTAATCATTTTCAATAAGGAATTCAAAACTGTGATTAGGAAGCAAGCTGCTTACTACACAGCCATGTCCCTACCTATTATTTATCCAAACAAGTCTCAAACAGGAAGGATTTAGTTTGGGTAACTGATTGTTCGGATTACTCATCTGATCTGATCTTCAAAATAAGGTAACCATATGAAATATAATTATGTAAAAAAAAAAAGAAGAAAAAAACAAAACAGAAAAAAGGCATATTTGTTTACAGTGTTTGTATGAGTTTTACAATATAATTTTCATGTGCAGTCTTTGATGTCTTTTCACCATAATCTAGATGTTATAAAATCTTGTTCTTCTGTTTGATTGTCAATGGTATTTGCTTCTTCTTCACAGACATACTAACAGTAACAAAATTGATTTTTTTTTGTTTTTGTTTTTTGTAGCAGATAACTTTCATTCATACAAAAGTCATACAGTGAATAGACATCATGTGATTTTGCCATGCTTTTAAATCCCTTGGCCTGTCAGTCATTTTTGTGTGTTAAAACTATTTTAACATTTTTAAAGTGAATGACGGAGATCAAATAACTTGACTAACTCAGCGTACTTTTGATAACTGCAGACAAAAGATGCAATCACTGCACCAGTTTCACTAAACACCTTTGGTGTGGTGTTTCTCATGTTCTGTTATTTGAATTCACTTTCCATTATTGTCAACAAAAGAGAAAATGGTAGCACTGGTATTATTTTAACATTCAGTTAAATAGTCATGAAACAATGGGATCTTGTTTGGTTAATTGATGTTCAGATAATCGTTTTACTGTAATTGGGTTCGTGATTACTGTTAATGATTTCATTGTCGTCATCTCAACAAATCATTCTACCACAGACCATTAACCTTGTTAAGCATTCATTAAGCAATAATCCTCTTTATGTGTGAAACTTCCCAAAGTTTATGAAATGCCATGTCATTTCATTTTTTGAAATCTAAATCTGAACATTTCATCTCCTCATAAATTTGTCTTTTAATGAAAAAGAAAAAAAGACATTCCACACCATACAATATTTATACAGTAATAAAATTTATATCCTTTTCTGAGATCTATTCTTTCATTGCCCGTCTCTCTCTTTCTCATTATTATATCCAATTAACTTCACCTTTGAATCTGCCCAATGTTTATTATAATATTCAAAATATTATTTTATTGATTCTTCTATATGAAAGATTTTACCTCCAAATATACTGACATAAATAATTCATGAATGTGTAAAATATTTTGAAACATAATAGAATTAGACATTATAGTAAATTAGGAAGTTTTATTCATCTTTTTGTAAACAGTATGAAAAATTTAGCTAGTTTAGTGGTTTTTAATCACCAAGATTTTGTTCTCTGGCTTAGTACGAGATCTAAAGGTAGTTCTTTTTATTTAATATTTGGAGTATGAGATGGAACCTTATCTTGTTAGTTGCTCAGTCTGTTTGCTTTCCAAAAGTGTTTCAAATCCTGTAGAATACACTAATCATTCAAGTAATGGTTTGGTCACTCAAACAATTATTTATCGTTTCATTGAAAATTTAGAATTTTTTTTTTCAATCTTCAGTTATAGTTTATAATCAAAACTTTTTAAAGGATTCCTGTCTTAAGATAAACAACGACCCTTCTATCTGCCTCTTTGTTATTATATGTTTTGAATAACAAAAACTGAGTCTGATTTTGTTTTTATTTTTTTTTTTTTGTGTAATTCAAAAATGTGGAACTGATTTAACTATTACTAATTAAAAGTACTGCTAGTTTGTTTACTTGTTTTGTATTGGTTGAATAATATTTGTTTCATTCCTGTCCCACACACACATACACACACCACCTCTGTAATCTTACCTTAATTTATTATCAGTTATTAATGTCTGATAGCAAAAGCAGTCCCTGCAACAATAGTAATTGTCTTTCCAAAGAAATTATGCAATATTTACATTTTAAAATATTAATATTTTAATATTAATATAATATTATAATATTTTATTTAATATTATGATTATACTATAATATTAAAATAATAGTAATATTAAAAAGAAAGAATGCAGATGCAAACATTTTATTGAAACTTCATTGTTATTATCATTATTATCATTATTATTATATATGTTCTGTGTCTTTAGCCCAGTTTCAACAACCTCAAGAAATGATACAAAAAAATACATTCAATTTCTGGTAAAATCTGAATATACAGAGTGTTGCAAAACATCTCCAATGTTAGCTGTATAAAAATGCCATAACCACCTGCACAAGCTTCACTCATGTCACACCACTGGGTGTATAAAATATTGGCAGAAAAGCTTATATTTTATACAACCATTTGTGCAGCACCAGTGAAGACAGGCAAGTTGGTAACAGTATCTTTTTGTAGTTGATGTGGGAGTGTTTCTTGCCACAATCTGTATCTTTTGCAAAATGTATTAATTATCAAAATAAATCTATCAGAATTCAAATCTGCAACTACTATAGTTGTGTGTAAATGTGTGTCTCTTTTGGGTTTTCAGAATTGCTGTTTCATTTCTGTTCTTTCTCTCTCTTTCTCTTTTTTTTCTTTTTTTTAACCATTTTGTTTCTTCATTAAAAAAAAAAGCTTATTACTTATTATTTTCATTATTTCCTAACTAGAAGACAATTTCATGCTTGTGTGGTACAACTTAGATTAATGTAGCTAAGCTTTTACTTGCTGCATAGTAAACTAGCTTAAATGCTTGCTCATCAAGTTAACTGCTGGCGATGCATTAATAACATGGTCCTGCGGACTCCTTCGACTATCTCAGCGGTGTTAATGTTGCTTATAATTGTAGTCCAGATTAGAAGGACAAAGGCTTCATGCTTTCTAATCGGAAGTCTTCTTCCTGTGTCCATTTGCAGCTTGTCATCATTTATCAGTTGTGCACCACGTAGTATATTTGCTCCATCAGCCACAGAACTGGGGAACAATTCCAATGCTGGTGCACAGCCCCAACTAGCTAGTCTCAGCACATTTTACCCCAATCCATCAGCCCCTCCAGCTATTGAGGTGACAGCGCCATCTCCCAATGTTGAAAAAAAATATGCCAGAGTCCTTTATGATTATGCAGCAGCAGATTTAACAGAAATCTCTTTAACAGCTGATGAGGTATATTATAAACCTTAACATTTATTTTATTGTCAAATGTTGTTTTTTTTTTTTGTATATTTTTTTTTACCCCACTGCTGCTATGTTCAGAAATATTAAAATAGGAATGACTATGTTGTGCTGCTTTACATATTTTCTTTTCTAATTTTCTTTTCGTTTCAATTTTGATCTGTGTTTGGTGATGGTTGTGTGTGAATTTTTTTTTTTTTTTAATTAAATACTCAGTATAACTGTTTTCTTTTTTTTTTTAATGTTTATTTTCTTTTATTTTTGTATTTTTGAACATGAGATAGTTTTTGGTTTGCAATGTGTTTTTTCATCTTATTTAAAATCATGCATCAATCATACATTCTTTGATCAACATCAAATACCGTTTCTTGTTATGATGGTTCAAAGAAATTCATGTTTTCACTATCACCACCACCACCACCACAAGAAAAAGGGAAGAAATTCTAACCTCTGTTATAAACACAAATGATAAGGAGAGCATATTAATTGAAATGTTGCTCCAATATCAAGAAAAATTTACAAATTAAGATAAATTTGCAAACAAAACCATTAATAATTCTCATTATCAAAGGTACATTTAGTTTTATTTTATTTCTAATGAAATATTATTACTGCACTATTTCAACCCTAGTATTAGGAATAATGAAAGAGCTGTTACCTTTTCAAATATTTTTTATTTAATTTCTTAATTATAGAATAAGGTTTTTAGTTTAATGAATCAACATTAGCCTAATACTGATGAATGAGTTTATTACATTTAAGAGGATGAGAAATGATGTTGAATTTGGTGAGATTGAGACTAATGTTAGGTATTGCCTTCAGCACAACTTGTCTCAGCCTTCATCACTGCTGCCACTAATGCATGAGTATCTGCATGCATATATATATGTGTGTGTATGATTTTAACATCCACTTTTCCATGCTTGCATGAGTTGGATGGACAGTATTCAAGCAGGCTTTCTACTGCAAGATACCCTTCTTGTTGCCAGCCTTCACTTGTTTCAGTCATTTGACTATGGCCATGCTGGAGCACCGCCTTTCGTCAAGCAAATCCCTCCCCCCCCAACTTATTCTATCAGTCTCTTTTGCCGAACCACTAATTTAGGGGACGTAAACACACCAGCATCAATTGTCAAGCAATGTTGGGGGAACAAACAAACACACACACACACTCATATATATATATATATATGATGGGCGTCTTTCAGTTTCTGTCTACCAAATCCACTCACAAGGCTTTGGTCAGCACGAGGCTATAGTAGAAGACACTTGCCCAAGATGCTACACAGTGGGACTGAACCTAGAACCACACAGCCACTCCAGCATATATATATATATATATATTTAATGAACTTATTGTATGCAGAGCTCAGGTAAACTACAGCTCATCAAAATAAATAGCCAAAAGTGCATGTATAATACATAGAATAATGCAGAGGTGAACAACGAATGAGTCGTGTAAAGAAAAAGGAAGGAAGACATCAGGTTTACTGTTGGTGAATTTCAGCAAACCTGGAAGTTTTGAGGGATGTAGTGTCCTGATTGCTAACAATCAGGATGCAAATAGTTTATTCCTTCCTCCAGGAATTGTGAACCTGACAAAATTCTTCCGAAAGTCATGGGTACTGTGTTGTTTTTGCAAAGTCATAGTTCCCCATGTCCAAACATGTTTGCACAGAATATTGGATATGAATGACTCCTTTGCTATTATCATGAGACTTTTCTGTAGCTGGATTTTCTACGGGGAGCATGCCCTTGCTTACCCCCACCCTCAGTTTCTAGAGACCAAGGGGTCTACCACGATTTTTAAGAAATATGGTGGAAAACTAGCTCAGGAAGGCAGGGACGCTACTCCCTAAGACCCCGTTCAGAGCTGCCACCACCACCATAATGATACTGCTTATATGATTGAAATACTCGCAACTAGCGTATGATGTTAAGACAAGGAAACACAAACAGTCACATACCTGCACACACACTCACATATATATATGACAAGCTGCTTTCAGTATCTATCTCCCAAATCCACTCACCAAGCTTTGGTTGGCCAAGGTTCTGAAGTTGGGCCAATTTGCTCCCCCCACCACTGTGTGGCACTTTGGGCAAGTGTCTTCTATTATAGCCTTGGGCCAACCAAAGCTTTGAGTTGAGTGGATTTAGCTGACAGAAATTGAAAGAATCAGATTTTATATATGTGTGTGTGTGTGTGTGCGTGTTCAGTACTACAGCATTACTACTGATATTGGTGTGTTTTTACGTCCCCCATAACTTAGTGGTTCAGCAAAAGAAATTGATAGCATAAGTACCAGTTTGAGAGCACTGGGCTTTCTGTTTGATGGCTCAGATGGTTTAGCTTGTGATAAGGAAAGAACACAAGAATACTTGACTTATCACAAGCTAAACCATCTGAGCCATCAAACAGAAAGCCCAGTGCTCTCAAACTTTTGGTTTAGCTTGAATTGAAAATGACATGAGCTGATCAATTCTGTTCTGAATGTCATCCTATGTAATTTTTCCATACTATGAAGTGGCAAGCTGGCAGAATTGTAAGTGTGTCAGGTAAAATGCCTCGTGGCATTTCATCTGTTTTTACATTCTGAGTAACAATTGCACTGTGGTCGACTTTGCCTTTCATCCTTTTCGGATACAATAAAATAAGTACCAGTTGATCAATATTATCAACTTACACCCGCCCCTGAAATTGCTGGCCTTGTGCCAAAATGTGAAACCAATATTTCAGTATTATGTCTATAATAACAATCTCTTAACCCAAGCACAGGCATATCATTTATAGTGAATGATTTGAGTATCTCGATGGTCCAGTGCTCAGTATATTACTGGTAAATATAGTTCTATTGAAGCCCCCTTCCACACACACTCGTGTATCTCCAAGGGAATAAATGACAAATTTAATCCTAAGATTTCAGCACCATGATTTCAATACTTTAATAATGTATTTTGCGTAATGTTTCACTGTTGTGTAATTATATCATCAGAATATAAGTATTAACATAACTGATACAATTAGCAAGAACATTAAGGTTGAAAGAGTTAACATATTTGTAAAATACTAACTCCCAAAATGGTAAATCTCTACATAAGTATACAGACATGGTTTAAATTTGACCAGGAACACCCCACCACCTTTTCTCCTATTTTACATATATATTAAAAATACTGTCTTAATATTTTATCTCAGCATAATTTAAGTTTAGAAAGTGTTAGTTCTATGTTTACACAAAGGAAAAAAGAACTAAGATGAAAGTATGTAGTTCAGTAGTTAGGGTGTTACATTTTGCATTGCTCCAGTCCATTCAGCCACAAATGAGTTGTAGCAACAGCTGAGAAGTTAACTCTGCAGTGAACCAACATCCCAATGGGGTGGGGTTTATGATCTGCCACTTATATGCCATGGAAACTAAGTTAAGTCCTGCCTTAAAAGTCCCCAGAACTCATTACAAACCTCAGTGTACAGCAAAGTGGATCAGCATCCTTTTCAATGTCTGTGTATTTTGTCCTTGGTCAAATTTAAACCAGTTCTGTTCTTCATGTTTACACAATTTTTCATGTATGTCATTGTCATAGCTAATCACAACTATTCATGGCTTTCAACAAGTTGAATTCTTTCTCAAAAGGCAAATAGCAAAGCACATTCATACTTGATGTCATCTATTATTTGTTTATTTTTGTTTAAGCATGTTTCATATTTACATTTTCTGTCTGTAGCTTGCACATTAAATACTCAATATGCTTTTAAAAAATTGGTATGACAGGTAGGCAGTTAGTAATATTTTGTTTTTATATCATATGCTGATAAGAATATCAAAATATTTGTGTAACTGAAGGGAAGTTGAAGATTATGACAGCTGTAAGATAATACCATTTGCAGAGAAATTTCTACTACTTAGTATATCTGGGTTTATTAAATTATCGGTTGTATTAATTATCTTATAACAAAAATTAATTTTTTAAAATGTTTTGATAATGCATAGAAAAAGTCATAAATATATTTAAGCTTTTATCAATGAATGAAATATTGAATATTTTTGTAACTTCAACATATTTCCTATACATCGATTTGTTTTCCACACATGAGAACAAGAGACTTATTATTTCTCTTACACTAAGTGTAAATTTTTCTCAGACTTAACTTTAATTGGTGACCTTGGCTCAATATATATTAGTAAACCACAGCTTCACCTTTTTACATTTATTAGGATTTAATGTTTATTTTATGTCTAATCTTTAAATCACTAAAATATTTTCAGCTGTATTCATAAGTAATATACCGTAGATTATATTTTAATTGCATTATATATATATATATAGTGTGTATGTATATATAGTGTGTGTATGTATAATTACTATAGGTTATTAAGTTAAGTTCTTTTAGCTGGATTAAATTTACTGTATCTTTTTAACTGTCTCACATTTTCTTTCTCTTTTCAGCTCATAACTGTTCATAGCCTTCCTAGTTTGGGAGATGATTATGTGATGGCTGAGAAAGGCCACAATCGTGGCAAAGTTCCTGTTAATTATTTGCAAATCCTAAATTAATTTTTTTTTAATTACTGTTAGTCTCTTTCTCTCTCTTCTGAAATCCAATGGTCAAACAATGGCTTCAAAGACATTTTGTAATTTCTATTGGGGATCAATATGCAATACTATCTGCCTCCTTTTTTTCTTTTTTTTTTTTTAACCCTTTTGTTTAATTCCATGGCTGTTATGCTAGTATTTTTCTTCAACATAAAATTGTTTTGTTATATTTTGGTGCTTTAACTCCATGCTCACTGTCTAATAATAGTGTATTTCTCAGTCATCCCATCTAAGTAGATTTTCAACAAATGCTATCAGGAGAGATTTCACTTTTGTATTTCTCCTCCTCCTCAGCAAATATGGACTTCAACAATTGGACATATAATATTTCAACTAACTTTGGGCATTGTTGCCTTTTTGGGGAATTTTTTTTTTTTTTTGGCTACTATAGATTTTTTTTTTTTCCTGGTATCATTCATTGTTATTAAATTTAGCTTGTGAAAAATTAAATTTGGTCGATTCTTGAAGAATGTCAGTTTAAAATTTTAACGAAATGAGCATTTGATTTAAAACTCCATCTTGCTCGCTCTCTCTATATACATATATATATATGTATATGCTTTTTTTTTCAAAGTTCTTAGCACAAAAAAAAAAATTAAAGAGTGAAATTAGACTTTATGGAGAAAAAAAATTATCTTCATCCATTACAAATGTCTTTTCTCATATATATTGACTTGATTCAAGCAATAAAAATGTTACTCAGAAATTTTAAAGCAATAAGGATTGTTATTTCAATTTATTCATAGATATCTACATTATGCATAGATTTTACATATACACACAGATACACATTTATATGCAATAATTCTATCTTCTTAGACTTACAGATTTAGACATGTAATAGCCAAGTAAACAAAAAAAAAAAAGAAAAAATATTGTTAGCCATTGTAAAAGTTTCTTTTTATAGACTTCATCTGAAGGTTTCAAGGTTTTTAAATAAAGATACAATTTATTCATGTAACTTTCCATGTGTTTTTAATCATTCTTTCAAGAGTCAATGTGTCACATACAAATTTAACAAGCCACTCACTGCTTGATGATGAACAAAGGTTGCCAGCATGTGTTTATGCTTTAATATTTGTTTAATTATTCAGAACAGCTAACACATAATAGAAACAAACTGTTTCTTTTCCATTGTGGATGTTATTTACTTCGCAAACCTGAATCTAAATGGCTGTTTTGCTGAACCGGCATCTTAGAGCTAGGCTTGAATTGGAGTTTTTTGTGGAGGCATGGCTGTGTGGTTAAGAAGTTCACTTTGCAAACCACAAGGCTTCGGGTTCAGTCACACTACACAGCATCTTGGGCATGTCGTCTTCTACTATAACCCTAAGCCAACAAATGCCTTGAATGAATTTGGTAGATGGAAGTTGTGTGAAAGCCCAGCATGCACATCTCCATTGTATATGGTATCTGTGTGATTGTAAAGTAAATATTTATTTAATCTTTGCATCTTATTTGCAATTGTTTGGTTGTTGTTATTTTTTTTTCATGTCTATTCAAACCAAATGTCATTGTTGGAATTTTAAGTGGAAGAATTCATAGAGAAAATCTTGGCTGTTTTGTCTTGAGATACACTTCCTATTAGGGAGCCATCACTGAAAGAATAGAAAAAACAATACACAATCTCAGTTAATTACAAACACAGTTCATATGTAATTACCAATGTTTAAATCGGTGGTTTTCAACCAGGGTCTATATAACCTTTGCGGGGACCATGTAATCTGCAATAAATTGTTTATACTTCTATAAAACACAAAATATTTCAACAAATATTTTTTTAATACAATTCCTAATAAAATTTACTTATAAAAATATGATAGGGTTATTAAAACATTGAAATAGCTATGAGGATCCATCCGAGCAAAATAGGAGTCAAAATAGCTACAGGAGTCCATCCGAGCAAAATAGGAAACAAAGGGATTCACAGGTACAAAAATGGTTGAGAACCATTGGTTTAAACATCTACTCTTTTATGCTTGCATGCATCAGATGGAATCTGCTGAGACACATTTTCTTAGACCAGATGCTCTTCCTGTTGCTAACCTTCACTAGTCTCCAGGCAAGGTAATATTTCCCCTATGGCCAGACATATTTTTGCAGAAGACTGGAAGGTTGTTTACAACTATTATGCAATCTGAAGACTTAGCGACACACACACACGTATGTTTATTCACAGGGTTTTGGTTGGCTCAGGATTTTACTTAGAAGACATTTGGCAAAGTGCCTTGTAGAAAGGTTATCCACACTAAACAATACCATCATCATCATTTAACATTTGTTTTCCATACTGGCATGGATTGGATGGTTTGACAGAACTGGCAGGCCAGGGGGAGCTGTACCAGGTTCCAATCTGATTTGGTGTGGTTTCTACAGCTGGATGCCCTTCCTAATGCTAACCACTCCAAGAGTGTAATGGGTGCTTTTTATGTGGCACCAGTGTGGGCACCAGTTACATGACACCATACAATGTCACTTGGCATGGTATTTCTAAATCAGTCTATTAGCCAGATGGCTGTTATTTTGCAACGAATTGGTTGGATTAGCTGCAAAGTATATGTAGCAATTTGTGTTGAAGTTTCATAAACTCATTTGTGATATCTGGTGTTGTAGGAACCCACCTGGCCAATACTTCCTCTTCAAGGGCCTCCAGCTATAGAAACCACACCAAAGTAGCCAATGAAACTCAACACAGTCCTTCAATTCATCACATTTCCTTTCAAACTGTCCAAACCAGGCCAGCACTGAAAACAGACATTAAATGATGATGCTTTAATGCTTAACCACTCTTTCAGATTACTTCTGCTCCACCTTTCATGCAGATTAATGTTACCCCAGTATAAATCTGCTGCTAGGTTTAACATCACTAACATCATCACGATATGGCTCTACCAGACCTCTAGTAATACCAGACTAGGACATAATGAGAGCATAAGAAGGGAGACAAAAGTGAAAAGGAACAAACAGGAAAAAGAAGAAATTTCTACACAGATGGAGACCAACAATGACAATAGATGAAACAGGTTACATAGATAATATTTTTTTAAAAGTTTTATAAAAACACCAAATTTCTTTACCTTGATATTTCAAAATCCATGATAGCAGCTCTGTGTCCATGCCACTGTTTACTCAGTAAACCGTCTCTAGTATCCCAGAGTCGTATGATACCATCAAGGCCTGCAGTGAATAACTGTGGACTGTTCTCTAGCCATTTTAATTTCACTAAAGATCCCTGAAGTAAGAATAGTTGTATGAAAAAAAACTACAACGATAATATGACAGCAACATACTACTTTGCTACGTAATCAATACAATATCAGGACTGCAATCAATAAATGTTATATTATGAATTGCTTAACAATTGCAGAACAAGATAAGTTCATGGTGATGCTTTGATGGAGTTAGATTGATTCACTCTTAGTGTTACATAAGTATACACTCAATATTATTATATAATATTTGAAAATAAATAGGCACTGCATAATATATAATCTAATAGTATAATAATACTCTTGTGTTTTTCTTCATCACAAAATATGAAATAAGAAAAAAAGGAGTGATAGGGGAGGAAAGTGTGATAGCAAACTTAGTAGTGGGATGATGGAAATTCTACAGTGAAAAGCAAGAATTCAAAACAGCAGATTTATACTATATGTGTGTGTATGTAAAAGGGAGGTATGTGAATGTTTGTATGTGTGTGCAATAGAAGTGGGATGATCAACATTCAACACTGAAAAGGAAAATCAAACAGCGTTTCAACTCTGTGTGAGTACCTGTGTGTGTGTGTTCAAGGGAAGTATGTGAACCAGCATTCTTTCAGTAACTAATGATGATCAATGTCGCATCTCAAAAGACAACCACTAGATAACATTAACAAGTGTACTACTTTGATTTACCATTCATGTTCTATATTTTGTCCTTATTTATATTACAATTAGCCATCATTTTTGAAGGCACAGGACCAGCTAGTGTTGATAATAATGGTTTTAAATTATGATACAAGGCCAGTAATTTTAAGGAAGTGGTTTAGTCAATTACATTGACCCCAGTGTTCAACTGGTTAGATTTAAATGCTGGAAGAAATACTAAGCATTTTGATGGACATGCCAACAATTCTATCAGTTTGCCACCCTAATATTATTACAATGATAATCCTTTCTACTAAAGGTACAAGGGCTGAAATTTGGAGAAAGCAGGATAGTTAATTACATTGACCCCCACCAGTGTTTCACTGGTACTTAATCTATTGACCCCAAAAGGATGAAAGGCAAAGTCAACTTCGGCGGAATTTGAACTCAGAACGGAGCGACGGGCGAAATACCACTAAGCATTTAGTCTGGCATGCTAACAATTATGCCAGCTCGCTGCCTTAATAATAATAATAATAATAATAATAATAATAATAATTTCAAATTTTTGCCACAAGAGCAGCTTGGGTGAGGTGGGGATGAGTCAATTACTTTGAGTCCAGTGTTCAACTGGTACTTATTTTATCAACTCCAAAAGAATGAAAGGCAAAATCAACCTTGGTGGAAAATGAACTCAGAACATAGTGACGAGTGAAATACCACTAAGCATTTCATCCAGCGTGCTAACGATTCTGCCAGCTCACCACCTTAATAATAATTTTTTTTTTTTCCTGATATTTGGCATAAGGCCAGCAATTTTGGAGAAAAAAGGAAGTCAAATACATTGACACCATGAGGTGTCAGGATATATCCTCAAGGTACAAGAAGGTAAATATATAAGTAATAATAAGAAATTAAGGAATTGTGTTTTAGTTTATTTATACAGGTACAGAAAGTCATCAAATTTTCCAAGGAAATGAAGTGAAATAAAATGTTTACATCATTACATTTAAGAATTTGTCAGCACAAACAAATTCTTCAAAGTTTTGGCATAAATATTTTATTTTGTTTTTTTTTTTCATTTCATTTTCTTAAAAATCTGAAGACTTTCTGTACCTATATAGAAATAAACTAAGGTACTACATTTCTCCTGACTAACCTTATTATTATTACTAGTGAAATCTATTCACTACCAAAAACGTTTTATACATACATATATATATATATATAATCATCTGCTTTCCATGCTGGCATGGGTTGAACAGTTTGACTGGGGACTGGCAAGCCAGAAGGCTGCACCACCCTCCAATCTGATCTGGCAAGGTTTCTACAGTTGGATGCCCTTCCTTAACGCCAACTATTCCAAGAGTGTAGTGGGTGCTTTTTATGTGTCACTAGCACAAGAACCAGTTGGAGGGCACGGGCATCAATCACGTTTAGATGGTGCTTTTTACATGTCGCCGGCACGGGGAGCCAGTCAGGCAGCACTGGCATCAACCCACGCTATATATATATATATATATATATATATAAAACACCTGTTGAGTCAAGTGAAATCATTGTTGTGGCCAATGCCAGTACCGCCTTACAAGTATCTGTGCCAGTGGCACGTAAAGTGCACCATACAAATGTGGTTGATGCCAGTGCTGCTTAACCGGTCCCGTGCTGGTGGCACATAAAAAGCACCATTCAAGCGTAGTCAATGCCAGGCCCACCTGACTGGCTCCTGTGCTGGTGGCACATAAAAAGCACCCACTATACTCTCAGAGTGGTTGGCTTTAGGAAGAGCATCCAACTGTAGAAACCTTGCCAGATCAGATTGGAGCCTGGTGCAGCCTTCTGGTTTGCCAGCCCTCAGTCAAACTGTCCAACCCATGCCAGCATGGAAAGCAGATATTAAATGAGGATGATGATGATGATATATATACATAGTGAGTTGGCAGAAACTCAGTACCATGCAATGCAAATAATAGGTGTACACAAAGGTCCAAACGAACCACTGACAGAGAAGCAGAAGTTTAGATAAAGCGACAATAATCAGCAGAAGTAACCATGACATAGCCTTCCAGAGTTGCCAGCTCAATCAAACGATGGACGTTAAATGATGATGATGATGATGATGACATATTTACAATTAATTGATGGACACTCACATCAAATTGCCATTTATTCCGTAATTTTCCAGCTTGGACATCCCACAAGTATATGGTTCCATCAAGTGTACCAACAGCAGCCCAAGGATGTCTACAAGACCAAAAATGGAAAGAATTATCACAAGACAACATTACAAGCCAAGGCAGACAAATAAATATTGGTTTCAAATTTTGGCACAAGGCCAGCAAATTTTTTTTGGGTTGGTGAGCATAAATCGAATACACCAACGCCAGTTCTTAAGTGGTACTTATTCTTATTTCAACCCTGAAAGGATCAACAGCAAAGTCAACCTTGACAAAGTTTGAACTCAGAATATAAAGCTGGACAAAATGCAGAGCAGCATTTCACTAAGCATGCTAACGGTTCTGCCAGTTTGCAGTCTTTGGTAATAATTTATTCTTTTATTAGCCACAAGGGCTCACAAACAATAACATTAAAGGACATGCAACGGCATAAAAGACAAAAATGGGACGACACAATGGATTTTCCACGTATAAACAAAGCATAACAATAATAATTAAACAAATTAAAACTGCCAACAAGGGAGGTGCTTTAAGGTCCTCGTGGAAAAACTAACCTTATTACATCATATGTAAACAAACATAAGTTTGTCTTTGAAGCATTGAAATGTATTGCAGAACAAGTAGAAAAATATATTTTTCAATGCATAAATACTGACAGAACAGCATAAAATATAGGATAAAACCCTTTCTAGAGCAGGGCTGGTTGCTGACAAGCTTTTCTGCTCTAAAAAGGATTTTATCCTATATATATATTCTGTCACTATTTACAAGTTGAAAAATATATCATTCTACTTGTTCTAGTAACCTTATTGTATACAGTGTTCAGGTGCACTACAATGCATCTGGAAGTGTTAAAAAAGGGGGCAGAAAGCCAACTTTAAGTCAAGTAAAGAAAGACAGTTATGAAGGTTGGAATACATGCACAGTACACAGAATAAAACACCAAAAAAAAAAAAAAGAAAAGGGAGCATTAAGTGTCGTAAAAGGTGCGCAGACACGTCAGGAGTAGTGTTGGTGAATTTAAGGAATCATGGATTACAGGGGCTGGTGATTTATTCCATGCTTCAAAAGACCAATTTGTTTTGAAGCTGATGTGTTAGTATCAATCAACAAATCTTAAAAAAGTTCTGAGTGAAGCCTCTTCTCCTCCAAACACAACCTTTTTACTGTGGAAAGCTGATATATATATCATCTCAAAATTTCATTACTTTTAACTGCACAAAGCAGTTTTATATACCAATATATCTTTCACTGAGGAATGTCATGTTTGAAATTATTTTTTGTTGAGATACAGTAAGTTTATTGACAACAACGTCATCATCAAACCCCTGTGACATTGTTCAGGGTCCTTTTCAGTGCCTTTAGTACCACAGGATTTGCTGATCACATATGGGTCTTGCCAGCCACATCTACTCCAATGAGAAACAATATGTTGGAGGCAGAGAAGAATGAATGTCTTGGATCAACATTGTCATAAGCAGAAAGCACTGAGGCAACAATGACATACATACAACACCAATTCTAATTTTTTGTCATTACTGGAATAATCATGACATTTAATTCCACGGATTAATTAATTAGGGCTCAAAATATTAATCATTAATCCAAGAGACAAAACTCCAGAGTTTACATTTACGTTGCCTCTCTTCTTTTTCTTTTTTCTTATTTGCAATTTAGTCAAAAAGGTAATAGCAACCCTTTTGAAGCTTTCCAGTACCTCTAACACTGGTAGGAGGAAATAAGGAAATTCTCACTAAACCAGAAACCTGGCACAAATAATTGCAAGAGAAATGGACGCTGCTAAAGGCAGCCAAGGACCAACAGACAGTATTAACCAAATGTAAAGGGAGACTATGTGAGTGGTGAATAAAGAAAAATGAGACAAACATAAGATAATAAACAGAATTGATTGATATCTACGTTTTGGAGAAAGCCACTGATTCCACTGAGTTATCCATGTTGGCATTGTGAGAATTGTTATCACAGATCACAGAAGATACAACCTGTTCAACAAAAATACAATATTACATTGCATTCAAGACAAAAATATCTGTTGACATAAATTATTTTTCCTCATTTTATTTTTACCAGAATTTTTATTGGTTTCAGTCAGTGTACTGTGTCCAGACAGGGACTCTGTCTTTAATGATTTTTTTATAATGATTGAATTCTGCTGACTCAACTGTTTAGTCTGGTATTTATTTTACTGGATTTTTCAAGGAGCAAAATGCAAACTGTCTTTAGCATAAAGGGACAAAACTAAATACAGCAAGCATTTTTATGACACATCATCTTTATCTCCACCCATGCACACACACACACACATGCACATACGTTTACCCTGTACTTTCAGATAATACTCCACCACTATTTATCACTTTGCAGCTAATACTAATTCATTCTTATTCTCCCCTCTAAATGTCAGTAGCCATGTACCTCTTCCACAACAAAAGCCTGCTCTGATACCAGCCCTTTTCTTTTGTATCTCAGCTCCTTGTATAAACACAAGAGCACACACACATAGATATATACATATATACAACGGGCTTCGTTCAGTTGCCATCTACTAAATCCACTCATAAGGCTTAGGTCAGCCCAAGGATATAGAAGACAGTTGTGCAAGGTGCCACACAGTGGGATTTTGAACCCAGAACCATGTGGTTGGGAAGCAAGCTTCTTACCACATAGCCATGTCTCAGCCTATGATATATTTTTTTAGGTAGAAAAAGAAAACAAGAATTAAAGTTTGTAAACAAATCAAAACTTACCTTGCCATTGTTGATATTTGTAATGTGACAGGTTAAATCAGAAGAACCACTGATGACCAGGTTATTGTCACTGTGACAGTCTAAACAGGTGATACATTCAGAATGAACTGTAAAGGAAATTAGACGTGTTAATTAAGACAATTATCAAGGTGCAGGTATAGCTGTTGCAGTTATAAAATTCACTTTGGTACTATATGATTAGGGGTTCAGTCCCCACTGCAGTAATGTTGTTAGCTAACATTCTATAATATAACAAAGGGTTAATCAATATGCTGTGAATGTACTGGGTAGAAAGAAGCTGAAGAGGCATGTAATACTTGTGTGTGTGTGTGTGATATTATTACCTTGCTTGGAAACAGGTATGTTGGGGACAGGAAGAGCATCCAGTTATAGAAAAAATCTGCTTCTGACCCATGCAAGCATGGAAAAGTGGATGTTAAACTGATGATAAATGATGATGATGACAATAGTTAGGATGAATGCTGCAGCAGGTGTAGAGGGGAGAGAGATTTAAAAAGATTTTTTTGGTATGGCTAACTTAGTAATAGAAAGGCAACTCCTATCATCATTATATTTTCAGAGCCTTCAGACAGGTTTAAGGAACAGAATTCAGCTCAGTGTATCCTATAACAACCAGAATATATACATATACATGCAGTTAAACTTCAGATTCAGTACTGTTAAGTAAATGAATAGAAAATCTTCATCTGGACAGAACAGTAGTTTTACCCTTCTACCATAAAGCAGTTTTCACATGAAAAGCTATGACTGTCTTCCTATTATTCACCAACAGCCAGGTGAATCAAGGTAATGTAAAATCGTGTATCCTGTTCAGAAATATAACAATGTAAAGCCTTTCAGCAGATTTAATCTCTAAACCCACTGGTCTACAAGGTTAAAACAGTAACAACCCAGCCATTTCACTATTACTACTACTAGTACTACTGTTATTACTACTGCTGCTGCTACTACTACTACTACTATTATAAGAACATCAACAAAGAGTCACTTACCATTCAAAGAGTGCAAACTTGTCTGGTCTTTCAATTCAATAATCTTCATCATTCCATTCTCAAAACCAGCACACAATCGTTTACCTGTAAATATAGTTATGCAGTTGCCACTGAATTATTATTTTGGATTCTGCCATCTTTAGATGATGGATGAGGATTGCATGATTTCTTTGCCCAACAACCATACAGATAATTTGTTTATAAGTTCATTCCCTCCAGCAAATCAACATCACCTGCACAGGTGCACTAGTGTGCAATAATTGAGATGTTGAAATGATTGCAGAGCAACATGAATTGGAGTATTTTACTCAAGATCATAATGTGCCACCTGGTCTGGGAATCAAAGTCGTGATTTAGCGATCAAGAGTGCAACACCTTGACCACCAGGCAGTGCTTTCACATTATCATATATGGACACAAAAGTTTTTTGTTTTTCTTAAATAAATTAGTAATAAGAATAAATAGAAATTACACACAAACATAAAATGAATTCAAATACATTTGAGAGATAGTTGAACCTCTTATGACTTGTTACTGCAGTTTGTCATGTACAATAAATTCTTGCAATTGCAATTGCGGCGTGGAAGATGTTTGTAAGGCATTCAAGAATACACAAAAACCATTAGTTTCACTTCAACATTTGAATTTTATTTGTGTCAAAATATTTTCGCTGCTTTGAAACCACGACCTGCTCAATGACTAAATATCGTGCGGCATGAAGTTTTGTCAGTGAAAAGGTCGCGGTTCCAAAGCAATGAAAATATTTTGACACAAATAAAAATTTAAATGTTGAAGTGAATCTAACGGTTTTTGTGTCTTCTTAAATGGCTTACAAACATCTTCCACACTGCAATTGTTTTTGTTTTAGTACATGATCTCAGATCAAGTCACTTGCTATGCAAGTACATCTCCGTAATAAATTCTTGCTGAAGACAGAAAAAGTCCACTATTGGACTTAATGGATAAATCCTAAACTATTGAGTTCTCTTCAGTACCAGACACCAAGGGAGGCAACTTTGAGCTAACCAGAATGCTTAACCTCCTTTATTCAGTAAATATTATTTACTGATAGTGCACATTGGACACAAGGGCAGAACAAAAACATGGATAGATGTGCATAGCAATAACAGTACGTATACAAGCTATCTAATCCCTACAATACCTTTATCATCAACCACCTCCCAAACACTTGTTCTTCATTCATTTGATCTTCTCCTTCGTCTTTATCCTATCTCTAATCATTCCTCTTTCATGCAACCTCCACCCATCCACACTTTCTATTCTGTCTCCATTCACTTCCCTTCTCTTTTTAGTATCTTAAGGGGCCACTTTGGCACCTCATCATGATCATTCTTACCTCCCTTTCCAGTTTCATCCCAATTATTCCTACCCACTCTTTTATTATACAAATAGCCATAAAGCTTCTCTACAGTAACCAACATGCTCCAGTAAGCCCCACCAGCTGCTTCTTTCATGCATTACCCTTTTATCACCTGGCATATAGCCAACTCCCTCTCTATGAGAATCTTAGTCTTGCAAGTTCCTTGACAACCTCACTTATGCTACTGCCAGGGAGAAAAAGTACCCAGGACACTCTATAAAGTGGCTGGTGTAAGGAAGGGCATCCTGCCATAGAAACCAAGACAAAGAAGACACTGGAACACAAAGGACGCTTTGAAATCCATCAAATCCAATCAAACACTTCATTCCATGGAAGATGGATGTTAAAGGATGATGATGATGATGATTATATATATATATACATATATCACTATCAGATGTTGTTGTACATCGCTGGTCACAATGTGCTTTGCATTGTTTCAGCTACCGAATAATGCCAACATTCCTCCCGACAGGAAGGCAAGTCTGTTGCAGGGTTACCCATTGACAGCTGAGTGTACATGTATGCATGCATGTATGTATATATATATATATATATAGGAGAGTATTGTAGTTCACTGGAAGCATTGTGTATTGTTTGTGAAATATAACATGTCTTGAATGGCACAACAATGCAGAGTGGACTATAATAACTTTTATAATTTAATTATTCATAGTCTGATATATTTGGGAATTTAAAAATTGCTTCTTCAGATATTGCTGGGAATTGATCAATTAAATTATAACAGTTAATATACTACACTCTGGATTGTTGTGTCATTCAAGACATGTTATATTATATATATATACATACACTGTTGGCAATTTTTTTCCTCCTTCTTCCTTTTCTTTTGGACTTTCCTATGTCTCCTGTTTCCAAGGAGCTTTACTCAAAACATAAAATAACCACTCTTTCTTTCCTTCTCTGAGCATTTCATTAATACTTTGCATATGCTAGATCCTCACATTGTAGTTCTTTTCTTGTCTTTTTTCCTCTGATTTTTTTTTGTACATATAATATCAATCATCAGTTGTAATAAAGAGCCCTGCACTGCTTGCAGACATTATATTTATTAACAGCTAAATGTACTAGGCCAGCATGATTTCAAACTTATCCACAAAAATCAGTTCTATAACCAGTATGTAAAGCAACTTTAACACAGAGATCAAGGGTCCAAACTAAACAATACACACCATCAGGTAATATTCTTCCACATGTTACTGTACTGTTGGGGCCAGTGAAAGTCTTACAGTCTCCAGATGGTATCTTCCACATCCAAATTTGGCCAGTTGCAGTTCCAGCAAGCAACACATGAGCATGGGAATGCCATTGGATCCACTGAAGAAAAAGAAAAAATGAAATATATATATATCATCATCATCATTTAACATCCATGTTCCATGTTGCACAAGATCTGATTAGGATCTGCATTATGCCCTAATGTATGCTCAGTATAGTTTTTTTTTAATCCTCTTTTAATACCCAACCTACCTTAGAGTGCCCCTGGTTCTATGCCACAAACTCTTTTTTAAAATTATCTCAATTGAAACCTTCCATCAAAATTTGAAGATAATTTACATTCCAAAACATCAGCTTAAGAATGAGAGTTATTTTCTAAAATTCATTATTTTCAAAATTAACAAATGAGAGTCAATGTGTTTCAACAGAAATATGGTAACAAAAACTTGAAAGACCTGGGATAGATTTATACCTTGGTTAAGTGATATATTCATTCATTCAACACTGTATCAAACTGCAGAAAGTAGAATATTATAAATTTATGTCTAGGAAATTTAATAAAATACTTCATAATTATATTTTAGATTTATGCCAAAAATATTACATGAGGTGTGCAAGCTACAAAATAAAGAAGAAAGGTGAAGATACATGTCTTGAAATGTCATAACAAAAAGGAAATAGAGTTCAGTTAACCCTTCTATTGTAATACATTACCTTTATTTTAATTAAGTTTTAAAATAATTAAGAATTTAGTAAAATGAATATGCCACTATTAAGCTGGAGTTTGGAACATAGTTGACATGAAATTTTTGATGAAAAGTTAGTTAGATCGCTTTTAACCCTTTTGTTACCTTATTTCTATTGAGATGCTCGGTGTTTCTTTCAATTAATTTTAAATATAACAAATAATTTAGTAAAATAACTTAGTTATCGTTAAGTTAGTTTTAGGAACATAAATTGTGACTAAGGTTTCGTGGAAAATTTTAATTCAGAACTTTTGAAAACAAGACATTTGTACTAGAGAGCCAGATGCAGTTTCAGGCAGGTTGGTATCAAAAGGGTTAAAATACGAAGTTTGTATCATAATACTAGGGGTGGAGGAACTCACATGGATTGGCATCAAAAGGGTTAACAGAAATGCATAGATGTATATTTTGAAACTACCAAGTGATGGTATAATTCACATACTTATAACATTCAAATATCTGTAAGAAATGATCAGTGCAATATGCATATGGTATACGAAGGGAAGTAATTAAACTCTTACTGATGACACAGGATAACAGAAAATATTTGTAATTAATGAATTCGAAGGAAGGCAACAATAATTACTAATTAATGGATAAGAAGATGGAAAGGAAAATAATATTATTTTGTTTAAAAGATGAAATACATGTACAAATGAATAAAACTTTTGTACATTTTTTCTCTGCATGTAATTTACCATAAATACATAATGATACAAAGCTAAATGAGAGAGAATTTCACACATTCACCTTTCAGGCGACCAAAACAATGGTCCTTTTGGTTTCTTTTTTTTATTTTGAGGGGGAGGTTCTTTTTTTTTCATTATATAATTGTTATCTTCTTTACTTTTATTTGTTATTTGCTTCAGTCATTGGACTGAGGCCATGTTGGAGCATCACCTTCAATGGTTTTGGTTGAAAAAATAACCCCCCAGGACTTAATTTTTAAAAGTTTATTAGTTATCATATCGGTCTCATTTGTAAGAGTGCTAAGTTATGGGTATGAAAACAAAACCAACAGTTGTCATGTAGGAGTGGGGGGGGGAAACAGAGACAAAGAAGCACACACATAGTAAACAGGCTTCCACACAGTTTCCATCTACCAAATTCACTCACAAAGCATTGTTCAGCCAAGAGTGAGGGTAGAAGACACCTGCCCAAGGTGCTGCACAACAGGACTGACCCCAAAACCATGTAGATCAGTGGTTCTCAACCGGGGTCCATATTGCCCTTGAGGGTCCACATCAGATCTTTGGTGGGGGTCACACAACAAAATATTAAATTGAGGATCAACAACAGTATTTTAAGAGCCCCTGAAAAAATTTTGCTTTAGACATAGGTATTGGTATGTATTGCAAGAAACAGCTAGGTTTCTTTCTCTCATATTTTTCATAGTTCAACCTACACAAGTTAATGTGTGAAAACGTTTATAAATAACATTCTATAAAACTAGTTTTTAAACATTGAATGGCTACGGGGGTCTACCGGAATAAATTAGCAATCAAAGAGGGTCCATCGATAAAAGATGGTTGAGAACCTCTGACGTAAATAGAGCAAAGCAAGCCTCTGAACCACATAGCCACGCCTATATAACAGAACCAAACATAATCTGATCCAGAAGGAGATGCTCTTCTGATAGTAATACCTACCTCAATATCATCACATTCAAAAGACCACACTTCTTCTCTACTGCTGACTTTCCAGACTTTGATAAGACCACTCAGGTCAGCTGTAGCAACATAAATACCATCAAAGCTAAAGGCAACACTTGCCACTGAGTCTTTATGTCCTGAAATATAACAAAAATAATATGGTAAGACTTTTATATCTTTAAGATACTTTGTGATTCTTTTATTGGCTTTGGTCACAGGACGCTGGTCATGCTGGGGCACAACTATCCACAGGATTTAATCAACTATATCTATCCCACTAATTTCCCCCGCCTTAGCGAAGGTGGGGGTATTGTTTTTCAGTCGCGTTTGTTTGTTTGTTTGTTTGTGGACATGATATCACAAGAACCACTGGATGGATTCAAATGAAACTTTCAGGGATGTTTGACCTCGTGACTGGCACAAACTGACTAGACTTTGGGATCGATCAAATACCGGACAAGAATTCTGGATTATTTTTCCGTTTTTTATTTTACTTAATTTTTGAGAGCGGTCGGGTTCATTTTTAGTATTCTCGTTTGTGAGACCAGTCAAGTTTATTTAAGATATTCTCATTTTAAAAATCATCTCTGGCTAATCGTTGAGAGAACGTTGGTGTTGCCTTGGCAGAGGTTTGCACTCTCTGAGTACTCATGTTTGTCTGGTATTAATGTATTAATAACAAAACCTTAGAAGACGACGAACGACAAGCCACCAGGTGTAAAGGGAGATAACTACGATGGAATATAATCATAGTTTCTAATTTAGGCATAAGATCAACAGTTTTAATGGGGTGTTAATCAATGGTACCATCGATCCTAATAAACAACTGATGAAAATCAAGGTTGACCTCAGCGAGATTTCAAAAATGAAATATAATAACAAGAGATATTTTCATCAGCACACCAATAGTCTGTGGGATTTGAACTCAAATCGTTCTTTTTGTGAACTTGTGTTATGTATATATGGACGAGGGCAGCTGCATAAAAAGATGCTGATCTCTAACCAAGGAGGGAACCTGTGGAAGGGGAAAACCCAGGAAAATATGGGATGAGGTGGTGAAGCATGATCTTCGAATGTTGGGTCACAGGGAAGGATAAGTGGTTGAGGCCTTTGGTTATTTGTTGTGCTTGTGAAGACTTATCGAGCCAAGTGAAATCGTAGTTGGTGATGGTGATATGTAAAAGCACCTATGTCAGTGACACATAAAAGACACCCATTACACTCTTGGAGTGGTTAGCGTTCGGAAGGGCATCCAGCCATAGAAACCAAACTAAAATCAGGCTGGAACTTGGTACAACTATCTGGCTTACCAGTTCCCATCAAACCATCTAACCCGTGCCAATAAGGAAATCATCATCATTATCATCATCATTTAACGTCCGCTTTCCATGCTGGCATGGGTTGGATGGTTTGACTGAGGGCTGGCAAGCCAGAAGGCTACACCAGGTACCAATCTGATCTGGCAAAAATTCTACAGCTGGATGCCCTTCCTAATGCCAACCACTCTGCTACATGATGATGATGATTATATATTTTATATATATATAATATATATATATATATATATATATATATATATATATATATATATGTAAATTAACTGTTAGGGACATTAGCAGTGTTTGTATGGATGGAGCCTGGTGCAGCCTTCTGGTTCACCAGCCCTCAGTCAAATCATCCAAACCATGTCAGCATAGAAAGCAGACGTTAAACGACGATGATGATATCTAACCCAAATTCTAGCCTAGTGAGCATGGTCGTTGCCAGAACCGCCTCACTGGCCCTCATGCTCGTGTCACATAAAAGTACCCACTACACTTTCAGAGTGGTTGGCGTTAGGAAGGGCATCCAGCTGTAGAAACTTTGCCAGATCAGATCAGATCAGAGGCTCACCAGTCCTCAGTCAAACCATCCAACCCATGCCAGCATGGAAAGCGGACGTTAAACGATGATGATTAGATCACCTTAAACAACAGAGATTGTATCTCTAGACATTTACAACTGTTTAAGGCAATCTAAACAGATCCAATTTAGCTTGGATGTGATAATTATATATATATATATAAATATATATATAAAAGCATCATTCAAATGTAACTGGGATTAGAAAGGGTGCCCATCTGTAGAAACTGGGCCAGATCAGATTGGAGCTTGGTGTAGCCTTCTAGTTTGCCAGCCCACAGTCAAACCGTCCAACCCATGCCAACATGGAAAGCGGACGTTAAACGATATTAATGATGATAAAAGCACCATCCGAGCATGGCCGATGCCAGTGCCACCTGACTGGCTCCCATGCGAGTGGCACATAAAAAGCACCCACTACACTCTCAGAGTGGTTGGCATTAGGAAAGGTATCCATCTGTAGAGACACTGCCAGATCAGATTGGAACCTGGGGTAGCCTCCTGGCTTGCCAGTCCTCAATCAAACTGTCCATCCCATGCCAGCATGGAAAGCAGATGTTAAATGACAATGATGATGATGATGATGATGATATACACACACACACATATATACACACAAACAGATTTTCACACATATATTTGTGTATATGTCTTTGTTTGTTCCCCCAACTGCTTGGTAGTATAGGTTTCTTTATGTCCCCCATAATGTAACGGTTTGTCAAAGAGACCAGTAGAATAAGTAACAGTGTCAAAACAAATTAAGCGCCGGGGTTGGTTTGTTCAGCTAAACCCTTCAAAGCAGTGCCCCAGCCTGGTCAGTCTGATAACTGAAACAAATAAAAGATATAATGTAAAACTGTCGTACCTTTACATTCCAAAATTATGTTTCCATTTTCAATGTCCCACAGATAAGCTTTGTCATCTTGTCCCCCGGTGACTGCCATCTTCAGGCCAGAGGGATGCAGAGATATGCAGTAGACAACATCTGCAGAGATAAAAGAAGTAATTAAAGATTAAAATGGTTTATGATTCATAAGAATACACACAGAATAACAAGAATCTAAACCAATGGCTCTCAACTGGGGTCCATATGACCCTTAGGGGTCCACATAAGGTTTTGTTGTTAGCGTTTATGTGCAATAAAATGATTATATTCCTATAGTACACAAAATATTTTTTTTTATATAATTCCCAACAAGAGCACTCAGAGAAACCTCCACCAAGGCAACACCAACATCCTCTCAACGATTAGCCGGAGATGATTTTTAAAATGAGAATATCTGAAATAAACTCGACTGCTCTCACATATGAAAATACTAAAAATGAACCTGACCACTCTCAAAAATTAAGTAAAAAAAACAGAAAAATAATCCAGAATCCCTGTCCGGTACCAAAACGATTTCAAAATCTAATCAGTTTGTGCCAGTCATGAGGCCAGACATCCCTGAAAGTTTCATCCAAATCCATCCAGCAGTTCTTGAGATATCTTGTCCACAAACAAAGAAACACGACTGTAAACAATACCTCTGCCTTCGCTAAGGGAGATGTAATGATATTTAATTGTAAAAATAAATGGGATTTTTTAAAACATTGAATGGTTATGAAGGGTCCAATACAATAAAATAGGAATCAAAGGGGTTCATAGTCAAAAAATGGTCGAGAACCACTGATCTAAACAATGGCATATTCATTTATTTGCAATACATTCAAGTAGATTTGAATGTGAATACACTGGTGTCTCAAGGACTGGTGCCTCAAGGTCTCATTACATCAATGAATCTTGTGTCTTATGAAGATTTATTAACAAAAAGGTCTCCAATAATAGAAAACAAGTGATCAGCATCTTCACATTTGAGCAAGAACATATTGAGAAAGAACAGATATGCTGTTGCTAAAATAATAAAAATGAAATAAACACATCATCATCGTTTAACGTCTGCTTTCCATGCTAGCATGGGTTGGATGATTTGACTAAGGACTGGTGAACCAGAGGCTGCACCAAGCACAAACTGATCTGGCAAAGTTTCTACAGCTGGATGCCCTTTCTAACACCAATCACTCCAGGAGTGTAGTGGGTGCTATTACGTACCACTGGCACGAGGGCCAGTCTGGTGGTTCTGGCAACAACCACACTCAAAAGGTGTTTTTTTACATGATACCTGCACAGGAGCCACTCCAGCGGCACTGACAACAACTACGCTCAAATGGTGCTTTTCACGTGACACCAGCACAGGAGCCAATCCGTGGCCCTGGCAATGATCTGGCCCTGGCACAGAAGAAGAAAAATTAAAAGAGACAGGGTAGGTAAGTTTTATTCATATTTTTTTTACTTTATCTTGGGAAGATTGTTGTGCTAATAAACACACACATACATTGGCTTTATTTCACTTCATAATTTATTTTCCAATTGGTTAACCATTTAACAATTGTTCAATCAATCAGCTAGGTTCGTCAAAGTCCTTTTATTGCCATTTGCAACTTCATCAATGACATGCCTTCTCTGGTCCAAGCCCCATTTGATTTCTTCCCCTATCCCCACCTTTTCAGTTGTTTTGGAATCAGAACCCAGTGGAATAGGACTGAATCAAAAGATTTTAAAATGAATGAAATTTCAAAATTCAAGTTAAAACTCAAAAATTCTTTAAAAGTTGAAATCTGGATTAAAAGTGTTGACAAATCTAATTATTTTAATTACCGTAACATCAAAATTTGAATAACACTTTAAAAGGAACAAAACAGAAACAAAATGAAGAGAAAAAAGAGAAAAAGTTAGAAAGAGGAAGAAAAAAAGGGAAAGACAAAAAAAAGAGTTCATTTCTGCCCTACATTTTGTCATCTAAGCACTGATTTCAAATATCTCAATTAGGTCAACCCATTTTTCTAAATGGCAAGGTGGGGATATGTACTACAATAGTACATATCCCAAGCACTTACATTTCATTCAGTCTAGATCTTCATATGAGTGTGTGTATGCATGTTATGAAAACTGTTTTATTCTTTGGTATTTTATTGTAATAGAATTCTTATCATGATTCTCATCATTATTCAAATCACCTCAGTATATTTATGCTGTTCACTGCTTTGAATTTAGCCATGTAATTAACACTGCTTAAGTAATTCAAAGTTATTTTCTTTTAACCTAAATCTTTTTCAGTATGTGAATATACACATTCAGATATATATACAGATATACATTTAAACATATATATTCCTTCCTATGCCTGTAAGGCTTCACTTCCATACATGCCCTCTTAATTTAGTTTGTCCTTAGTTGAAAGACACCTGTTGTTAATGAGGAGATCTTGGTGACAGGGTGCATTGTCGTTGTAAAGAAACCAATTCTTCACGCACCACAGATCCGAGCACTTTTGCAGAATGTTCTCCCTCAAATTCTTAAAAACGTTGTTAATTGTCCTCTGATGATCCTTATGCACAAGCTGATGAATTTTCTCCACATTTCTTGTGGTGACACTCATGGCAGGTCTTCCAGGGATATTCTTCCACTTTGGAAGCACTCGTGCCACTCGAAACATTTTTTATGACCCATTGCCTCATCGCTGTAAGCTTGCTGAAGCATGCTCAATGTCTTTGCAGCAGACTTCCCAAGTTTAATGCAAAATTTCACATTGGCTTTTTGTTCCAACTTTCTGTTCAAGACAAAAATTGCAGATTACAGCATTAACCCTTTCATTACTGTATTTATTTTGAGATGCTCTCTGCTTCTTTCAATTACTTTAAATATAACAAAGAATCTAGTAAAATAACTTAGCTATCATTCAGCAAGTGTTAGGAACATAAATTGTGACTAAGGTTTGGTGGAAGATTTTAATTCAAACTTATGAAAATAAGACATCAATACTCAGAGTCAGAGCTGATTTCAGCCAGGTTGGTAACAAAAGGGTTAACATGATCACAAAAACACAAATTTCACAACTTGTGAAGTAAACACAGCAATGTCACTCAGCACATTGCCTCATGAAGGTCACTGGTAGATCTCACTGCACACACAACTGTGTGCTGCTATCTGTTGGTGCACTACAGAACTAGTCCGGGAACATTTTGATATCATGTCATAGGTGTTGGGGAGGTTCTCATAGTCTAAGCCAGTTTCCAGTTGGAATTACTGCCCTCTCTACCAGGCTTGAAAATCACAACTTGCTCCAGCCATAGACACCATACCAAGTTTCATTTTTGACATATGAGGCTCCAACAACGTACTCTTTCTTTGTCAGTCATAATGCTCATGTCTAATGTGACATTTAAGTCCTGCCAGCAATTTGCAAAGAAGGCCACAGATGCTGCAAGTATGAGGATTACCTAGACACCCATGTAGCTAATCAGGTTATTCAAGACAGTGCCATCCCCAATGACTGGTGTAGTAGTATTGTAGTTAGTTGCTTAGAGGGTAAAGATGATGCCTTAGATAGAAACAACTACAGAAGTATCAAACTGCTGGATCAGGTCATGAAAATTATAGAATTATAGCTCAATTAATTAGGAATAGGATTAAACAAGATGTGATGCAATTTGGTTTCGTACCAGAGAAGAGTACTACAGATGGCATTTTCCTAATGAGACAGTTGTAGGAAAAGTATTTGGCCAAAAGTAAGCCATTGCACTTAGCTTTTGTCAACCTAGAGAAAGCTTTCTACAGAGTTCTCCGCTCTATTATCTGGTGGCCTCTAAGGAAATTAGGAGTAGAGTGGGTTGTTAGAGCTCTACATTGGT
Source organism: Octopus sinensis (assembly GCF_006345805.1). Classification (NCBI taxonomy): domain Eukaryota; kingdom Metazoa; phylum Mollusca; class Cephalopoda; order Octopoda; family Octopodidae; genus Octopus; species Octopus sinensis. The sequence goes on from NC_042998.1 coordinate 83,343,679, forward strand.
GCTGTCAGTAAGGTGAGAGTTGGCCACAAATACAGTGATGAATTTAATGTACAAGTAGGGGTTCACCAAGGTTCAGTTCTCAGCCCACTTTTCTTCATCCTAGTCCTTCAGGCAATAACAGAGGAATTCAAAACTGAGTACCCATGAGAACTACTATATGCTGATGACCTTGCTCTTATTGTAGTATCTGTAGCCAAATTTGAGATGGAATTTCAGGTATGGAAGCAAAACCTGGAATCAAAGGGCTTTAAAGTTAACCTAGCAGAGACCAATGTTGTTGTTAGCAAGAAAGCAGATAAAATTCTCCTTCCATCAGGTAAATGACCTGCTCATTATGTAAGAAAGGTATTGGAAGTAATTCCATTTGCTACACTGGTAGGCTCTGGACACATAAGAGGTGCAGTGGAATCACAAGAAGTTTAACAGATAAGGTTGTCTTTGGGTGTGGCAGATGTGCAGGAACAATATACACTAAGGACACACAAGAATTAGATTCTTTCAAATGCCCAAGAAGTGCTCTTGAGGTTGTAAATAGTTTCTATTACCTAGGTGACCAAATTAGCAATAGTGGAGGATGTTCTGAAAGTATTGCTTCTAGAATAAGAATAGGATGGAAGAAGTTCAGAGAGCTGTTACCTCTGTAGGTAACAAAGGGATTCTCTCTCTAAGTGAAAAGTAAATTGTATGATACTTGTATACAAACAGCTGTACTCCATAGTAGAGAGACATGGGCTCTGGATGCGGAAGACATGTGTAGATTAGAGAGAAATGAAGGTAATATGCTCCACTGGATGTGCAACACCAGTGTACATGTAGAGAGAAAAGTTGGGCAAAAGAGGAATTAAATGCAGCATGTTGGTTTGGACATGTGATGCGCATGAATGAAGATAGCTGTATAAAGAAGTGCCAATCACTAAAAATGGATGGTAGCCGCAGAAGAGGAAGACCCAGGAAGACATGAGACGAAGAGGTGAGGACCAGTCTCAGGATGTTGGGCCTCATGGAGGAAATGACAATGGGTCAAGATGTCTGAGGAGATCTGCCCACATTAGTGAAACTGAGTTCTAGAAACGCTGTATGTTCCACCCACACATATCAATAAAACCTTCCATACACTTTACCCCAACAAATCAAACTACATCTCTTCTTCCTCACATTTCCTCTTTCATGCACTTTCCTTATTACTTGCACCCCAATCCTGTCCTCACAACCCTGCTAACTGTATCATTGCTATCACTTATTCCCCACCCCTCTATATACCCAGGTTTTCACCAGCCACTGCACTACTTTTGGCCATTCTGCTTCTTCGGCAATACCCTACCACTTATATTATGACCTCCATACTTGCCACCATCTATTCCGCTCTTCCATCAACCTACCATCCCGTTTATATTCTGATCCCCATTCCTTGTGAGTATACCCTGGCACTATGCCACCATCTCTCTCCTGCACTCTTGCTATCTCCCACTCTCTCTCCCTTGCTCTTCCCTCAGGCTGGATAGCCATGTATCTCCTTTACAGTAGCACACCTGTTTCTGCCCTTATTCCTGATCATTCTCTCTCTCGCTCTCTCTAACCGGGTAACCATGTACCTCCTCTACAGCAAGACACCCGTTTCTGCTTTTCTGTCACACTTGAACCTTTCATTTTTCATCATCTCACACAAGATCACCACATCCGATGCTCTCAAAGATCACCACCTCCAATCCTCTGAAAGGATCTTTGTCTTGCATGTTACTTGGCGACCCTGCCAGTTTTTGGCGCTACACAAAAAGCATCCAGTCCACACTGTAAAGTGACTGGCATTTGGAAGGGCATCAAGCTGCAAAAACCATGCCAAAACTGACCTTATCTGTGCTTGTGCCACATAAAAATCCCTCTGTCCACCCTGCTGGACAGTTGGTGTTAGAAAGGGCATCCAGTTGTAACAACCATGCCAAAACAGACACAGAAGTCTGGTGTAGGCTCCTGCCTAGCCAGCTTCTGTCAAACCATCCAACCCATGCCATCTTGGAAGGCAGATGATGACGATGATGATGACAATAGTGTTTACGTAAAAAAAAAACCCACTTAGGTCATGGCTGATTTAAATGCTGACTAGTTTTTACTAAATTAATTACATCTAATCACATATTAGATAATGAAGTGCATATCACAATTTTCTCAATTATCTGATATACTACTACTACTACTACTAATAATAATAATAATAATAATAATAATAATACAACTACTACTACATTATCATCATCATCATTTACCGTGTACACATGACAGTGACAATCATTTTACAACTACTGCACAATGTTTAAACATGGAGACACAAATATGCACACACACATACACACACATATATATATATATACATATATATTGTATTGTGTCTGGGGAGAGCCATTCTGCAGTTTTTTCTATCTAAGACATCACCTTTTACTCTTTATGCAACTAACTATAATACTATTACATCAGTCGTTGGCGATGGCACCTTCCAGAATAACAGAGGAATTCAAGACAGGATGCCCCTGGGAGCTCCTCTTTGCTGATGACCTTGTTCTTATTGCTGAGTCACTATCAGAGCTAGAGAAGTTTCAGGTGTGGAAGCAAGGTTTAGAATTCAAGGGCCTTAGAGTCAACCTAGCTAAAACCAAAGTCTTAATAAGTAGGAAGGCAGACAAACCACAAATCATTTCAGGTAGATGGCCCTGCTCGATCTGTAGAAAAGGTGTAAGTAGAAACTCTATAAGATGTACCCAGTGCAAGCTATGGATACATGAGATGTGCAGCAATATCAAAGGAAGGTTAACTGGGTAGATAGTTTTTGTATGTGGCTCAGGAGCAATAAACACTGAAAATGTGCAGAGAACAACTTTTGCCACATTGATAGCTTCTGTTACCTAGGTAACCAAGTCAGTAGTGGAGGTGGATGCTCTGAAAGTGTAGCTTCTAGAATAAGAATAGCCTGGGCAAAGTTCAGAAAACTCCTACCTCTGCTGATGACAAAGAGCCCCTCACTCAGTATAAAAGGTAGACTGTATGATGCATGTGTACAAACAGCCATACTACATAGCAGTGAAACATGGGTGGTGACTGCTGAGAACATGCATAAGCTTGCAAGAAATGAAGCCAGTATGCTCCGCTGGATGTGTAATGTCAGTGTGCATACACAACAGAGTGTAAGCGCCTTGAAAAAAAAGTTGGACCTAAGAAGCATCAGGTGTAGTGTGCAAGAGAGACAACTGTACTGGTATGGACATGTGGTGCGAATGGATGAGGATAACTGTGTGAAAAAGTGTTACACCCTAGCAATTGAGGAAATCTGTAGAAGAGGTAGAACCAGGAAGACCTGGGATGAGGTGGTGTAACACGACCTTCGTAAATTGGGCCTCATCGAGGGAATGACTAGTGACCAAGACCTTTGGAAATATGCTGTGCTTGAGAAGACCCGGCAAGCCAAGTGAGACCATAACTTGTGGCCTATGTCAGCAGTGTAACCAGCCTACCTATGCGTTGCTTGCGAAGACCTGTTCAGGCAAGTGAAATCACAATCAAAATCAAATTCGCTGACATGGCCAATGACAGCACCGCCTGACTGGCACCCGTGCCAGTGAAACGTTAAAAGCACCATCTGAGCTTGATCGTTGCCAGGTCCGCTGACTGGCTCCTGTGCCGGTGGCACATAAAAAGCACCATTCAAGCGTGATCCTTACCAGCGTCACCTTACTGGCACATGAAAAACAACATTTGAGCGAGGTCGTTGCCAGTGCCACACATAAAAAACACCATTTGAGCGTGGCCATCGCCAGCACCGCCTGACTGGCCCTCGTACCAGTAGCACATAAAAGCACCCACTACACTCTTGGAGTGGTTGGTGTTAGGAAGGACATCCAGCTGTAGTAACTCTGCCAGATCAGATTGGAGCCTGGTGCAACCATCTGGCTTGCCAGTCTTCAGTCAAACCGTCCAACCCATGCCAGAATGGAAAGCGGACATTAAACGATGATGATGATGATGATGATATATATATATGTGCCATCAGTAATTACTTAGGGTACACAGTTGGTGACGTTTAAGTAGTAAAACGCAAAAAAATAAGTGAAGCACAGGCACGCGACTAAGTTGAAGGCAGATTTACTTCTGCCTTTACAGCATATAAAGAAAGCATTTATAGGAATGTGTGCAGCACATGTACTACAGCAGTTCTATGCATAGTTTAATACTAGATTGAAAGGGGTGAATTATGCCTACCTCATCTACAAAAAAATAAAATATCTAGCATTTTATGCATGGTAATCAGAGTAACCTCCATAGTTTTATTGAATTATGCACATATTATGCCATAAAAGAAAAAGGCTACTATCGATCTATTTTATTCATGGTAGTCACCGCCTACCCAGGTGGTACATCCCTGATATGTATATATATGTATGTATGTATGTATGTGTATATATATATATATATATATATATGTATATATAAAACTGAGAATGTGTGTCTGTCTGTCTGTCTGTGTATTTCCCTAAAACTTGAGAACTACACAACCAATTTCATTCAAATTTTATACATGCCTTACTTAGGGTCCGGGGAGTGTCACCGGTAAAAAAGATTTTGAACTTTTTCCCATAGCAATATCGTATCTTCTCCACAACGATTCCCTGAAACTTGAGAACTACACAACCACTTCCATTCAAATTTTACACATGCCTTACTTAGGGTCCATGCAGTTTCATGGGCAAAAAAATGTTCAACCTCTTGCCTAGAGCGAGCCCATAGCAATATCATATCTTCTCCACTATTTCAGTATTACGTGTTAAAAGTGAAACAAAAACGTTTCTCTATTTTATGTCAGATATTTTCACTTTAACAATAAAAATAATAATAACAATTGAATTATATGTAGTAAGTAATAATTAAAATCAAACTGAAGTATAATATAATCGCAACATAACAAAAGTAAAAATAGCAATTGGTATAAAATTGCATCAATGACTTGAACTTGAATAAGTGGTTTCACATGAATGGGAATAAATTAAAAATAAAATTAGATGGATAATAAAAAATTAAATTAAAGAAAAGACTATTGTCTATAAAGTATACAATGTAGAGAAAAAAGAAGATTTGAACACATGGAGGAAAGCACACATATATACACCTATATGCAACAGGCTTCTTTCAGTTTCTGTCTACCAATCTAATGACAAGGCTATAGTCAGCTTAGGACTATAATGGAAGACACTTGCCCAAGGTATCATGCAGGAGGACTTAACACAGAACCATGTGGTTGGGAGGCAAACTTCTTACCACATGGTCATGCCTGTATATGTGTACATTATTTACAATGGGTGTCTTCATCTTGTTTGTTGCTATCACATATCAGCTGATGTACTCTGCAGTCTTCATCAGGTGTTCTGGTGGAATTTCAAACCCAAGCCTTTATTTGACTAATGGAGTACACTGTTCTCATTCCTTAGGTATGTTACTCTCTCTCTCTTTTACTCGTTTCAGTCATTTGACTGCGGCCATGCTGGAGCACCGCCTCTAGTCGAGCAAATCGACCCCAGGACTTATTCTTTGTAAGCCCAGTACTTATTCTATCGGCCTCTTTTGCCCAACCGCTAAGTGACGGAGACGTAAACACACCAGCATCGGTTGTCAAGCAATGCTAGGGGGACAAACAAACACATATATATATATACATATATACGACAGGCTTCTTTCAGTTTCCGTCTACCAAATCCACTCACAAGGCATTGGTTGGCCCGGGGCTATAGCAGAAGACACTTGCCCAAGATGCCACGCAGTGGGACTGAATCCAGAACCATGTGGTTGGTTAGCAAGCTACTTACCACACAGCCACTCCAATGTTATTTTTCAAGTCCCTGCCTGGGACTGAAATTAGAATGTAAGGGTTAGTAGCCCATAGGCATATAGTGTAGTGGATAAGAGCACAAGCTACTAACCCTCGGATTCTAAGTTCAATCCCAGGCAGGGACTTGAAAAATAACATCAGTAACATACCTTAGGAGTGAGAACAGTGTACCCCATTAGCCAAATAAAGGCTTGGGTTTGAAATTCTACCAGAACACCTGATGAAGGCTGGAGAGTACATCAGCCGAAACATTATGATAACAACAAACAAATGAGGACACCTATCCGTCTATTGTAAATAATGTACATAATTCCTCATCCCCAAAATATAGAATATAATGAGTATATATGTATCAAAAGGATGTGTTATAATACTATTCCACAGGCATACCAACAATTCAACATACTTCCATCATCAGCTTTGAGAGTAAATATGCTTGTGTCTCTTTGTTTTGATATCACATAATTGTTGTAAATGAATGTTATTCATTACCAATATTTTGCTGAAATGTTTGACCATGAGGAAATACTGGTTTCAAATTTTGGCACCGGGCCAGCAATTTCGTGGGAAGGCTTAAGTCAATTACCTCAACCCCAGTACATGACTGCTACTTATTTTATCAACTCGAAAAGAATGAAAGGCAAAGCTGACCATACTGGAAACGGAACTCAGACCGTAAAGACGGATGAAATGCTGCTAAGAAATTTACCTTGATGCAGTAACGATTCTGCCAGCTCATTGCCATGGGGAAATATCACCTTTGCCTGCAAACAGGCATGGGTTGGAAGAAGGAAGGACATTGTGTCATAGAAACCATGCCAAAGCAGGCATCAGAACATATCGCAGTGCTTAGAGCCATCAAATCTGGTCAAACTGTCCAACCTATGCCAATATGGAAGCTGAACTTTGAAGTTATGTTGATGTTTATATATATATATATATATATATATATATATATATTATTCTTTTATTTGTTTCATTCAGTTGACTGCAGCCATGCTGGAGCACTGACTTTAGTCGAATAAATCGACCCCAGGACTTATTTGTTGTAAGCCTAGTACTTATTCTATCGGTTTCTTTTGCCAAACTGCTAAGTTATGGGGATGTAAACACACTAACATCAGTTGCCAAGTGATGCTTGGGGGACAAATACAGACACACATATATATATAAATATATGGCCTCAAGGCTGAAACATATAAAAGAATAAAAGAATACAACAGGCTTCTTTCAGTTTCCATCCACCAAATCCACTCAGGGCTTTGGTTGGCCTGAGGCTATAGTAGAAGACATTTGCCCAAGGTACCACACAGTGGGACTGAACCTGGAACCATGTGATTGGGAAGCAAGTTTCTTACCACATTATATTATAGTATAGTCATTTGAGGCAGTATCAAATTAAAACAGCCATCTAGGGATCATACTCAATGTAACTACACCAGGCAAATTTACTGTGGCATTTGCCCAGAAATAATATTTCTTACAGACATGCTGTGTTTCAGAACACAATATATGTCAGAGGGAGAAGAATACCACAGTAAATTTGCATTTCAACAATGTATTTACATTAACTATGATAGATAGATGCTTATTTTAATTTAACATTGCTTTAATTGCATATAACAGATTTTTATTCAACCTATTTCTTTATTACCCACAAAGGGCTAAACACAGAGGGGACAAACAAGGACAGACAAAACGGATTAAGTCGATTATATCGACCCCAATGCGTAACTGGTACTTAATTTATCGACCCCGAGAGGATGAAAGGCTAAGTCGACCTCGGCGGAATTTGAACCCAGGACGTAGCGGTAGACGAAATGCGGCTACGCATTTCGCCCGGCGTGCTAACGATTCAACCAGACATCTATTTGTACCAGTGTGTGTTTTAAACTGTTTTCTAATAGACTGGAAGTGACAAATCTCATCTAAGCATGTGGATAGTTGTGCGCACACACTATTGACAGGGCTCAAATAGACCAAAAAGCATTTAATGTTCTCACTAGCTGCTGCTCTCTTTTCCAACCATTCTATATACTCTTCTGTCTCTCCCTATTCTCATTTTATTTATCTAACAAGCTATCAGACCCCTTCTCTCCTCCAGTCTTCTTCATTATTGCTCCATCTTTCAACCTATTTTTGTTAATCACACACAGAGACAGACAAACACAGAAAAAAATGAACAAATGTGCAGGCATGGCTGTGTGGTAAGAAACTTGCTTCTCAACCACATGGCTCCAGGTTCAGTCCTACTTCTACAATAGCCTAACACAACAAAGCCTTGTGAGTGGATTTGGTAAACAGAAACTGAAAGAAGCCCATCCTGTGTGTATATATATATATATATATATATAGGTGCAGGTGTGGCTGTGCAGTAAGAAACTTGCTTCTCAACCACATGGTTCCAGGTTCAGTCCCACTATGTGGCACCTTGGGCAAGTGTCTTCTACAATAGCCTAACACAACAAAGCCTTGTGAGTGGATTTGGTAGACAGAAACTGAAAGAAGCCCGATGTATATATATGTCTATATTGTATATTTCCCCTCACCACTGCTTGACAACCAGTGTTGGTTTGATTACATCCCTGTAACTGAGTGGTTTGGCAAAACAGACTGATAGAATAAGTACCAGGCTCAAGAGAAAAAAAGTACCAGGGTTGAATCATTCAACTAAAGGTTCTACAAGGCGGTGCTCCAGCATGGCCACAGTCTAATGATTAAAAAACAAGTAAGAGACACTTACCTGTGTGTTTCTCAAATGTCAATTTTGATGAGTCCGAAACTGGTTCGAACATTTCCACATCTTCAATTTCGCCCTCAGCCCCTGCATCTTCTGTGATATCTTGAAAAAAGACAAACAAACAAAGAATTGGTAAACAAACAAAAAAAGAGCAGTGTAAATTAAATACCACCAAAAACACAGATGTAGCTAGATGGTAAGAAGTTTGTTTTTCAACCACATGGTTCCAAGTTCAGTCCTACTGCGTGACACCTTGGGCAAGTGTCTTCTACTATAGCCTTGGGCCAACCAAAGCCTTGTGAACAGATATGGTAAGATGGAAACTCAAAGAAGCCTGCCATGTGTGTGTGTGTCTGTCTGTCTGTCTTTGTGTCCATGTTTGTTTCCTTCCACTACTTGACAGCCAGTGTTGGTGAGTATACATCCCCATAACTTAGTGGTTTGACAAAACAGACTGATAGAATATATACCAGACTTTAAAAAAAAACTGTCAATTCATTCGACTAAAAATTCTTCAAGGTGGTGGTGCCTCAGCATGGCCGCGATCTAATAACTGAAACAAGATAAAGGACCACCACCACCACTACTTGTACGAACCCTGCTTGGATACCCTCCCAATCTACCAACAATTAACACAAAAACAAAATATTTCCCACCATCATAGGATCCGCAACTATGACTACTGCAACTACTACCACTACTACTGATGTCATTGCTACAGCCACAATTCCACCACTACCACCACCACCACAGTAATCACCCATCTATTATTGCTTCTGTGAATGTGGAGTAAATGTCAGGGATCAAGTCAAAATTGCTGTATTTTCTTTTTACAATAATGTACAAATAAATGTTTCTAATTTAGGCACACAGCCAGCAATTTCGAGGAAAGTTGTTTAGTAGATTAAACTGACTCTAATACTTGACTGGTGCATCATTTTAAGCTCCCTGGTAGGATAAATGGTGAAGCAGGCCATGATGGCATTGGAACTTAAATGTAATCTGCTTGAAAAACAACACAAAACAGTTTCAAATCATCATCATCGTTTAACATCTGCTTTCCATGCTGGCATGGAATGGACAGTTTGATTGAGGACTGGCAAGCCAGGAGGCTGCACCAGGCCCCAATCTGATCTGGCAATGTTTCTACAATTGGATGCCCTTCCTAATGCCAACCACTCCAAGAGTGTAGTGGAAGCTTTTTATGTGCCACCGGTGGGGGAGCCAGTCAGGTGGCACTGGCATCAACCACATTCAGATGGTGCTTTCTACATGTGACCGACCGGCACGGGTGCCAGTCAGGTGGCACTGGCATCAGCCATGTTTGAAATGGTGCCTTTTATGTACTACCAGCACAGGAGCCAGTCAAGCGATACTGTCATCGACCACACGCGAACGGTGCTTTTTATGTACCACCAGCACTGGCATCAGCCATGCTTGACAGGTACTTTTTATGTGCCAATGGCATGAGTGCCAAACAGGTGGCACTGGCATCAGCCATGACAATGACCAATGCCAGGGTCACCTGGCAATCCGCAATCCTGCAACTTAACTGGCAATCCGTTAGTTACAATAATGTGTGTTCCAGATGATCCAATCAACTGAACAGCCTGCTCATGAAATGAACGTGCAAGTGGCTGAGTACTCCACAGACACACATACTCCTAACATAGTTCTCAGAAAGGATCAGTGTGATACAGAGTGTGACAGGCCTGGTCCTTTCAATTACAGGTACAACTCATTTTTGCTGGCTGAGTAGACTGAAGCAACATAAAATAAGTGTTTCTCTCAAGGACACAATACACTGCCTGGAATCAAACTGATGACCTTAGGACCACAAACTGAGTACCCTAACCATTAAACCACATGCCTCCTCTGTACCCATAACTTCCTTTCCTTCTTTTCTATTCCTTGTTTCAGTCATTTGACTGCAGCCATGCTGGAGCACTGCCTTTAGTTGAACAAATCGACCCCAGGACTTATTCATTGTAAGCCTAATTTTATCAGTCACTTTTGCCAAACCACTAAGTTTCTGGGTTGTAAACACACCAACATCAGTTCTCAAGTGGTGGTGGGAGGGACAAACATAGACACACAAATACATAGATATATATATATATAGATATATATATATATATATATATATATATATATATATATATATATATATATATATATATATATATATATAAAATGGGCTTCTTTCAGTTTCCGTCAACCAAATCCACTCACAAGGCTTTGGTCAGCCTGAGGCTATAGTAGAAGACACTTGCCCAAAGTGTCATGCAGTGGGACTGAACCCGGAACTATGTGGTTGGGAAGCAAGCTTCTTACCACTCAACCACATATTCAGATAATATGCTGTGATCTTGAGGGAGATTTGATTGATTACTATTTCTAGCATTTCAGACCAATAGACACAAGCATAGCTATGTGGTTACAAAGTTTGTTTCCTAACTACAAGGTCACAAGTTCAATCCCATTGTGCAACACCTTGGACAAGTGTCTTTTATTATAGCCCTGGGCCAACTAGGGGCTTGAGAATAGATTTGATAAACAGATACTGAATGAAACCTGTCGTGTGTGTGTGTGTGTGTGTGTGTGTGTGTGTGTGTGTGTGTTAGTGTCTCCTTATCTTGACATCATATGACTGTTGTGCATAAAAGTTAATTTCCAATATTCTGTGAAAACATGTTCAGCCAAGGGGAAATATTAATTTACTTGAAAATAGGTGAGGGTTGGTGACAGGAAGGGCATCTGGCCATATAAAAAATCCATGCAGCATGGAAAAGCAGATTTCAGAAAGATGATGACAATGATGATGATGAGGAGTGACCACACATAGGTTGTCTTGTTTAACTAGAGGAGCAAGCTGTTGTTGTTTAGCTCAAGGTCAACACTGAATGAGCAGACTTGTGATCAAAGACATTCCAGCCATGACCATCACATCTGATCAGATAGTATATCTAAGTCCATATTAACAGTTAATATGTCCTTTTGTAAGACAGTAGGGTGTGATGTAGAGTAAGATTTGACTGCTATTTTTAGCCAAGCAACTTCAAACAGCCCCCACCATCACTTCATGGGTCTAGGGTAACAAGGTGTCAAGAGTGACATGGCACAGGATTAATTGTCTTGCAGTATTTAGTTCATGTTTTGAATCAAAATCCTGTTAGGCCTGACTATGTTACTCTTTTCCACAGCCCTAATCCATGTGACTAACCTCACACAAACAAGCTTCTACATGATCCTTCAATCTGTTAGAAATAGCAGCTAAATTTCATTAAATTACTCCCTAGGGCAATGCCAGTACCCCGTGCCGGTGACACGCAAAAAGCACCATCCAAACGTGGCTGATGCCAGTACCTCCTGACTGGGTGGCACATAAAAAGCACTATCTGAACACGATCAATGCCAGGCTTGCTTGACTGGCTCCTGTGCCAGTGACATGTAAAAAGCACCCACTTCACTCACAGAATGGTTGGCGTTAGGAAGGGCATCCAGCTGTAGAAACATTGCCAGATCAGATTGGAGCCTGGTGCAGCCACTGGCTCTCCAGACCTCAGTCAAACCGTCCAAACCATGCCAGCATGGAAAACGAATGTTAAACGATGATGATGATGGACACATACAATGTAATCCAAGGCATACAAAGAGACAAATTGCTGGAACATCTCTGATCATAGGTTTGCTTAATCAGAGCTGACCTGGGGTTAAACAACAGCAATAAGATCTCGTAGATGAGCCAACAAGGGAACTCTTCAAAACAACTTCATCCATATGTGCCCATAAAAAATTTCACTGTATTCAGATTAAGCGTTATGGTAAGCTTTCACAATCTGGGAGAGAAGCAGCTGTTAGCTACGGGTGTCAATTACCTACTGAACAGTCTGGCATTGATCACATTTGGATAGTGCTTTTTACATGCCACTGGCACGAGAGCCAGTTAGGGGGTACTGGCATCAACCACATTTGGATAGTGCTTTTTACGTGCCAGTCAGCTATTCAATACTCTAACAACTCCACCAGTCCGTTATTCTAGTCAGGTATTTTATTTACTGCCCTCAGAAGAATGAACGGCAAAGCTGACATAGATGGAATTTGAACTTCCTGTCGCCAACCCTCACTGGTTTCCATGCAAGGTAGTATTTCCTCATGGAAGACTGGAAAATCGCTTGTATGGCAGTGGTGCTCATTTACAATTAATATATGATGTCAGGACAAGGTACATATGCACGTGCGACAGGCGTCAGTTTCCATCTACTACATCAATTCACAAGGCTTTGGTTGGCTTGGGTCGATAGTGGTAGAAACATGCCCAAAGTGCCAAGCAGTGGAGCTGAACCTAAAACTACATGCTTGGGAAGCAAGCTTCTTAACCACACAACTATAAGATTATTTTTTAATGAATCAATTTTACATTATTCACATTATTTACAGCTGACGGATATTTGTCCTCATCTTGTTTGTTGTTAACACAACGTTTTGGCTGATATACCCGCCAGCCTTCATCAGGTGTCTTGGGGAAATTTCGAACCTGGGTTTTCATTCCTAAGGTATTTTTCGATGGTGTTGTTGTTGTTATTATTATTATTATTATTCAGGTCACTACCTGGCGTAGTGGTTAAGAGCGCAGGTTACTAACCCCAAGATTCCAAGTTCAATTCCAGGCAGTGACCTGAACAACAACAACAACAACATCGAAAAATACTTTAGGAATGAGAACCCAGGTTCGAAATTTTCCCAAGACACCTGCTGAAGGCTGGAGGGTATATCAGCCGAAACGTGTTAACAACAAACAAGATGGGGACAACTGTAAATAATGGTTAATATAGGGCGTAACAAATATCAGAAAATCAAAAAAAAAAATGTGTGTAATAGGTGTAAAACAACTTCCTATGAACGAATATGAAAAAAAAAATTCGCGCACGCGAAAGGGGGGTGGGGGAGAGGCCTCGGAAAATTCACATCGGGAAGTTCCGAAAGCGTCTGAGGAGCTGACCCGGGCACCAAAACAAAAAAAAAATAGTGTAATATGTGTAAAACAACTTGCTCTAAACGAATATGACAAAAAAAATGCGCTCTCGCGAAAGAGGGGTGGGGGAGAGGCCTCGGAATATTTATATCGGGAATTTCCGAAAGCGTCTGAACCGGGCACAAAAACAAAAAGAAAAACAGCGTAATAGGTGTAAAACAACTTGCTCTAAACGACTATCATGAAAAAAATGCGCGCTCGCGAAAGCGGGGTGGAGGAGAGGCTTCGGAAATTTCACATCTTCAGTCCACGGCCTTTAAACTAAGAAAAAATAGTGTAATTGGTGTAAAACTACTTGTTCTAAACGAGTATCAAAACACACACTCACACATGAATCATAAACTCCGTATTTCGCAAAAAAAAAAAAAAGAGAAGAAATTCTGGAAAAAGTGAAGAAATGTTGGATCTCATTCCTTGGTTAAAGCTATTTTAAACATTAAATTTATGCTTTTCTTTGAAATAGTTCAGATATATGCAATTCTTCTCACTTATTAAGATGCATATATCAGAAAAAAAGAGACAGAAAAAATTATTATTTTGTGTCAATCCTTCCCTAATTATCCTTTATTAATTAGTTTTGGCGTGTATTTTTTTCCCAAATTTATTTTTTCACCTTTACAACACTGTTTAGTAAAGCAATTAATTATCTTTATAATTTGCATATTTGACTTATTAATCAAAATTCTCTTGATGTAATATATACTAAGTAATGCATCCTTCATTTATGTGTTCCGTTCTGTATTATGCATGCGTGACTGTTTGTATGTAAGTGTGTTTAACTGTGCACATGAATGTGAATATTAAAGAACATATTTATTTACTATGATTGTTATTTTCAGAACAAATAAATCTTTTGGCTGTTATGTTATTGATGTTATTATTATTGCTAGTTAAAGGGTGGTGACTTGGCTGAATATTTTGAGTCTTGTAGTATGTAGTTGTGTTAGTCAATATTCTGAGTTCAAATCCAACTCATTTCTTTATCATCATTATCGATGGACCACTCAAAGAGGTATGTATACATTATCATTTTCGTAACATAATTTCTGTAGTATTTCAAGATGTTTCTGACACGTATTTTGATTCACATGGCGGAGATCCAACATTTCTTCACTTTTTCCAGAATTTCTTCTCTTTTTTTTTTTTTTTTTTGCGAAATACGGAGTTTATGATTCATGTGTGAGTGTGTGTTCTTGATACTCGTTTAGAACAAGTAGTTTTACACCAATTACACTATTTTTTCTTAGTTTAAAGGCCGTGGACTGAAGATGTGAAATTTCCGAAGCCTCTCCCCCACCCCCCTTTCGCGAGCGCGCATTTTTTTCATGATAGTCGTTTAGAGCAAGTTGTTTTACACCTATTACGCTGTTTTTCTTTTTGTTTTTGTGCCCGGTTCAGACGCTTTCGGAAATTCCCGATATAAATATTCCGAGGCCTCTCCCCCACCCCTCTTTCGCGAGAGCGCATTTTTTTTTGTCATATTCGTTTAGAGCAAGTTGTTTTACACATATTACACTATTTTTTTTTGTTTTGGTGCCCGGGTCAGCTCCTCAGACGCTTTCGGAACTTCCCGATGTGAATTTTCCGAGGCCTCTCCCCCACCCCCTTTCGCGTGCGCGAATTTTTTTTTTCATATTCGTTCATAGGAAGTTGTTTTACACCTATTACACACATTTTTTTTTTGATTTTCTGATATTTGTTACGCCCTATATTAACCTAAATAATTCCTCATCTCTTAAATATAGACCTGAATCAATTTTAGATTCCAAAATGTAATTATTGGATGCATAGCAAGAGCAACAGTTTAGTAGCTAAATTAATAAAAATGTTGTTTAAATATAGACAGGGACTCATCAACATCATGATGTGTCTGCCTAACACATTTGATAGTCAGTGACTTAGTCTATCTATTTGTAAATGGATCCCAAACAGTAAGGCACCAGCATTTAGAGAAGTGACAGGGAATTACTCTGATGTAAACTGAAGAATGTAATCTATCTATAGGATGCTGCTATGATATTTTTAAAAAAGGTTAATAAAGTGTTATTGTGGGCAAAACTGTAGTCGCTCTTTATTAACACTCGCTACATTTGGGTAGTTAATAACTATTCTTTGCCCAAGTTAATTAGTAATGTAAGTCGGCACCGAGATTAAGTCCCTCAAATTTCATTTTGTAGGAAACAGTCTCACTTTTTTTTACCTGGAAAACACCGAATTTTAACAAAATAAGTACTTTCACTTTCATGGTGCCCTGGAAAGGAAGGCGCGCCATATTTTTAGAAACCCCTCATAACTTTATTGGTCGCCAGCAGAAAATATGATTATATGCTTTGTTTTTTAAAAAATTATAGTTGGAAATATTAAATTCAAAGCGGAGGTAAAGAATACGTACCCCCCACCAAGTTTTCGGCGTAACAAAAACCCTAACCCTAACACTGGGTGTACTTATTCTTTACTTTCGCCATTCATTTTCTTTTACATTGGCACAATGTCCAAAGTTAATAAGGTAACGCTAAGGTGTAACATATTTCTTTAAAAAGCACAAATAACTTGAAACAAACTTTGAATGGCAACACGTGTCCTGAAACACGTTAAAACTTATAAAATAAACATAAGACAAAGACAAGATCGAGTGAACTGATAACAAAAATAATGGTGTACCATTGAAGTCTTCTTCATTATCATCGACATCGATAACTCGATCGATGTCTTCTTCGTTTATATTTACAATTTCGTCTTCAATTTCTTCTAACCCTTCGTTCACATGGTTATTCTCCATATCTGTTTAGTACGGTGTGGAGTCAAATATAGTTCCGATATTAAAAAAAGACTAAACAATCTATTGTATTGCTCTAATAAAATTTAAAGACGTTTTCAAATTTTTTTTTTCATATTTTATTCAATTTTTATGTTTATAATTCAGTTGTTGTTATTAATTTTGTTTTTATTATCGTTGGCGGTGGTGGCGCAGGCGACGGTCTTCGTCATCTCCGATCAAGTAGACCCATGATCGAGACATTCCTGATGTAACGATCTTGATTTCTTTTTTTTTTTTTTTTCAAATACAGTGTATCTAGATTCTGAAATCATAATATGGTATGGTGTAATTTTAAAGAGATTTAGCTGCTGTTTCTAGCAGAGCCAGAGACCACATAGAGGCTCCATCGTTGTTTAGAGGACGTTGTGATTGTGTGAACTCTTTGCGTAACTCTCCCTAACTTGTGGTGTGTGAACTCTTTGCGTAACTCTACCTAACCGGTGCTCGCCACGCTGTGTTATTTATTTTTCATTGATTGGAAGTATTTTTCATTACTCTCACAAGTACCACTCATGAATTTAATCAACGTCAAGCGAATCACCCTGATTACGAAAATCAGCTAGTCAACAGTTCTCTTCATCTTATCAAAGTTAAGCGATACAAAGTTGAAGGCGTATTGAGAACGTGCATAAACACAAGCAATTAAAAAGCGACCAGAACTTAAGATGTTCGCTCGAAAATTACTTGTAAGGTGTTACTGCAGCACTAAAAACGGCAACAAGCCTCCAGTACCACATTTTTCTGCTGCGGGAAGTCATAGATCGCCGTGGAAGATCTTGAAGGACGAATTTAAATCGATTAAAGATGGTAATTTGGAAATACCGGAGCAGAAAGTACCCCGAGAATCTGATATTGTTATCATTGGGGGTGGGCTTATGGGATCGTCTGTGGCTTATTGGCTCAAACAAAGAAATCCGAAAGCCTATGAAATTACTGTTGTTGAAAGAGATCCATCGGTAAGAATTGATTTTTTTTGTTTGATTTGTTGGGTATATTGGGATCATGTCACTTGTTTTTTTTTTTTAAGAATTCACAGCTAAAGTGTCGGTTATAGAGGGGTATTTACTAGGTGGCCCATCACCATTTAAAAAATTAAAACACCGAATTACAGAAAGCAAAACATTATACTATAAGTAATGTATGTATGTACGTATGTAACAGAGTTATCTAATGCACCTGTCAATGAAAATAGCCTCCCGTATCCAGTGAATTTTGTGATGCTTGATACTGTAGTATTTTACGTATATATTACCAAGGGAACCGACTTGGATATCTACGTCAGGGTACGGCAAAAGTGAAGTGGAATTTTTACGACCAAATTTCGGATCGAAGTTGTTTATTATTATTTATTACACGATATTATTGATTGTATATAGGAGAGAAAGATATGGCATAGGAAACTGACTTTCCATCCCCACGAGCATTTGTAGTGTAATTAAAGTGAGATTTAACTAAAAACCGAATCCAGACTATTAACTCAGCCCGACTGGAGCTTGCCTCAATCAGTAGCACTCTAAGCGCTAATGTGCTCAATTACTGATGCGTTCGTGCAAGACAGTGCTCAATGTAGCAATTATTGAGAATAGCGTACTGTTTTCACTTTTGTAAATTTCAGCATTCTTTTCAAATTTGCAAACTTTTCATTTCATCTTCTCAAAACAGCGATATCAACAACAGCAATAATAGTAGTAGTAGTAGTAATAATAATAATAAATGCCCTGATGCAGTACCAGGCAGTGGCTTTCATGGCATCTGATCTTAAACTGATTGGAAGTGTTATCATGTACATTGTTTTGTCTTGGTATAAAATATGGGCTACAGCAAATATTCTGCTCAATACCACAAATTTGCTTTTCAGTTGTTTGACCGTAACCATTTGAGCATGTCCCTTAGTGGTTGATGATATGTGCATCTCTGATCACAAGCAGAAGTAGTGGGGGAGTATCATAGCCATGTGTTGAGAGGGATTCTTAGCGGTTTGAATAATTCACCTCTGGAAACATGGGTGTTTCAGTCAACACCCTTAAACAACCCTTATTCAGGGACCTTTTGAGTGAGATAGGTTACTCGACCAGAAGAAAATTCTAACTGGACCCCACCTGCAAGGTCATGTGCTGTTTATCTTGATATGAGATCACCATGTCGCGCACATATAGTTTGTGATGCATGTACCCTTATCAGACGGGTAGTCATGATGGGTATACTGGGCTTCGTATATTTTACCCCAGTGTCACTTTGATGGCATGCACTGCTCTCTCACATAATAATAATAATAATAATAATCCTTTCCACTGAAAGCACAAAGCCTGGAATCTGAGGGGAGGTTGAAAGTCAATCACATCGACCGCAATATTTGATTGGTACTTATTTTATCGACCCTGAAAGGATTAATAATCCTTTCTACTATGGGCGCAAGACCTGGAATTTGGGGGGGGATGGTTAAGTCGATTACATCGACACCAGTACTCCATTGGTCGACTCCGAAAGAATGAAAAGCAAAGTCGAACTCAGTGGAATTTGAACTCAGAACATGCAAGCACGCGAAATACCACTAATCATTTATCACGGCGTGTTAACGATTCTAATGATAATAATGATATAATAATGAGAATCTTCAAGAAATGAAGGAAATATTGTTCGTATATAATGCAAGAATTTTTGGCCAGTGCCCGACCACTGCCTGGCTCATGCGCTTAGTTGGAAGCAAATCACCGTATGTTTGTATATTTGAACAGCAAATCGATAAAATAAACAATTACAGAACACAAATAGTGGACCTTTACAAAACTAAAAGCTTTAGATAATTGAAAAGCATCGACAAAAGCGAAACCGGCTACATTATTTGATAGAAAGTCCTCAGCAAAAGTAAAAATGATACTTTATACGTTGTATTAAATCACAAATTTATAATGAAAACAACATACTCTTTTAACCTTGTTCTTATCCCATTTCCATGTTAAAAACACACAGATGTTATACTCTACTATGTATGTATTTAGGACTCTTAGTTTCTTTTTTCCTTTATGATTGTCCGTAAAACAGTTACACGCATTCTTGGTTATATTTGAAATTATTACAGAAAACAAATTATTAATATTTCGAATCCTTCATTTACCCATTCATTTCAATTATTTCATATTCATAAAACCATCAAATCAGTAAAAGTTACTGAAATATTGCCAACGAAATGGTTTTATAAGTAAAGTTATAGAAACAAATGTACATGGAAGGTTAAGTGTGAAATATCTAATCAGGAGTTTAACGTAGCATAGATATTTAATCTTAATAACATTGGTCATCGGTTATGCCTTTAAAACTCATCAAAATATTTGCGTGTCAGCGCATACACATATGCATGTATATATGTATGTGTGTGCGTATGTGCATATATATATATTCATGCACACGTACCTTAAAGAGTGGTTCCTATTAGTCCTCTTTGGTCAGTACAGAGATGACGCTTAGGCTATCTCTATAGGAGATAATGGACATACTCTAGATAGGCTTAGGAAGGACCTAATTAGCATCCTTAGCTCCATGGGACTCAAGATTTCAATCGAGACCAACCTTACCATTGTGAACTTTTTAAATGTTACGTTGGACCTACAGCGAACCAAGCCTCCTGCCACCCCCGCTATCGTGTTCAAAAACAAAGTAAAGGGTGTCAGCAAGAGGATTTCGAATCTATCCTCCAATCAAGAGATTTTCGATGCTGCTGCCCCCAATTACAATGAGGCTCTGGCTTCCAGAGAGATTAAGGTCTGCATCTCCAACATGCCTGGCCCTAGCACCTGCAAAGAAAAGCAGCACTATAAAGTCATTTGATTTGGCCCACCCTTTTCACTCAACATCAAGATCTGTATGGGAAGAATATTCCTTAGATTGGCAGACAAACACTTCACACAGTCACATAGATACAGATATCTGTTTAATAGACACAACTGAAGGGTCTCTTTTAGTTGCATGCCCAGCATTAAGAAAATATTAGTGACCACCACTAAACCACAAGCAGAAGCAGGATGTTCATGTAGGGTATACAGTGACTGCTTGGTAGGTGGGGACGATGCAAAGCTGAGGGGGTCATGTATGAGGCTGAGGTGGTGAGCAGCTCTGGCAACCAGAACAGCAGCATAGGTAGTAATGGCACTGATGACATGTCCATCGAAAACAATAGCAATGGCAGTGTTTAAGCAGCAGAGACAGCAATACCAACTGCAACAATAATGCCAACAATGCATCCAGCAATGGTGGCTACACTAGTGGCAATGACAACACCAGGCATCACATCCAAGAATTGCAGCAATGGCAATGACTCCAGCAACAACACCTGTGGAAACAACTTTGAGCCCAGTGTTAAGGAAAGCGACAACAGCGGCTGTAACACATCCATTGCAGAGACATGGAAATATGTCGGTTCTACAGGTGGTCCCTTTGAGCAGTGTCTAAACAGCCACAGGTTCTCTTTTAGGATACCCAAGAGGCACATCACATCCCTGGCCAACTACTTATGGTATTTAAAAGAGGAGAGCTACCATACATTATTAAATGGAAGCTCCTTGAACAACTGGGGTCATATATCAGCAGGAGTAAACAATGTAAGCTTAGCTGAGCAGAGAGAGCAAGAATCCTGAAAAACTCACTTGACCCAAGGAGCTTTTGAAACTCCAGGAAAGTAGTCAATGTCCTCATTTGAGATGTTTCTTGTTACAAGCTTGGCATTCTTCATTCATCTAATAGGACCACATCACCAACTTAGTGAGCCACCATGGCTTGAACAAATATAAGGAGCACAACACCATCCTGCCTGAAACCCTACCTGTAGGGTCGCTCCTGGTGTATTTTTTGTTTAAAAAACTGACTATGATGTTTTCCTCCCTGCAGTTGTTGAGAGGTTATGTACCTCTGACCAGACGAGTTGTTTATACAGCTAAGTGTCTTATGGGTATGAAATCTGTGGTCACTCTCTGACTGGTCAAAACAATCAGCCTTCTAAAAATATGTATGTACATATATATATAATATATATATATATACATACATGCATATATATACACACACATATATATATATAAGCGCAGGAGTGGTTGTGTGGTAAGTAGCTTGCTTACCAACCACATGGCTCCGGGTTCAGTCCCACTGCGTGGCATCTTGGGCAAGTGTCTTCTACTATAGCCTCGGGCCGACCAAAGCTTTGTGAGTGGATTTGGTAGTCGGAAACTGAAAGAAGCCTGACGTATATATATGTGTGTGTGTGTTTGTCCCCCTCCCCCCACATCGCTTGACAACCGATGTTGATGTGTTTACGTCCCCGTAACTTAGCGGTTCGGCAAAAGAGATCAATAGAATAAGTACTAGACTTCCAAAGACTAAGTCCTGGGTTCGATTTGCTCGACTAAAGGCGGTGCTCCAGCATGGCCACAGTCAAATGACTGAAACAAGTAAAAAGAAAGAAAAAGAAATATGACTAGTCAGGCCATAACCCGTGGCCCCTACCTGGGACGTAGTCAGTCCACCTGTGCATACCTTCCTTCTTGTGACACTTGTGAAGACCTGTTGAGGCAAGTGAAAATCAAAACAAATCAAAATAGATGAACATCAATGGAATTTGTATCTTTGTGGTACCAGTGCCGGTGGCACACAAGAAAACCATCTGAACGTGGCCGTAGCCAGTACCGCATCGACTGGCCTCCATGCTGTGGGCACGTAACAAACACCATCCGATCGTGGCCGTTCGCCAGCCTCATCTAGCACCTGTGTCGGTGGCACATAAAAACACCATCCGAGCGTGGCCGTCTGCCAGCCTCGTCTGGCACCTGTGTCGGTGGCACATAAAAAACACCATCCGAGCGTGGCTGTTCGCCAGCCTCGTCTGGCACCTGTGTCGGTGGCACATAAAATCACCCACTACACTCTCGGAGTGGTTGGCGTTAGGAAGGGCATCCAGCTGTAGAAACACTGCCAGATCTGACTGGCCCGGTGCAGCCTTCGGGCTCCCCAGACCCCAGTTGAACCGTCCAACCCATGCTAGCCTGGAAAGCGGACGTTAAATGATGATGATGATGATGATGATGATGATGATATACAGGGGTTGGACAAAATAATGGAAACAACTTAAAATTTCAAACAAATTTATTTTAATATGGGGTAGGACCACCTTTAGCAGTAATTACAGCTTAAATTCTATGGGGTATGAACTCATACAAAGTTTGAATTGTTTCCAAAGGAATTTTTGTCCATCCTTCAGCTGAAACAGTCTCCAGTCCTCATAGTGATGATGGTGGAGGATATTGACTCCTTACTTGTTTTTCTAAAATGCACCATAAATGTTCAATAATATTGAGATCTGGGGACTGTGGTGGCCAGATAAGATGTTCAACTTCACTAAAATGTTCCTCGTGCCATTCACTAACAACTTTAGCTGTGTGAATTGGTGTATTATCATCCTGAAAGATTGTGTTTCCCTCTGGGAACAGTTCCACAACCATAGGATGAATTTGATAGATAAAATGCTTAAATAGTCTTGACTATTAATTCTGCCATGAAGGGAAACCATTGGGCTGGCAGATTTCCAAGATATAGCACCGCAGATCATCACAGATCCTCTTCTATGTTTAATAGTTGAAAGAAGGCAGTCTGGGTCAGATGCTTCTTTTGGCTGTCTCCACACGTATACTTGGCTGATGGTTGGAATTAAGTTAAAGGATGACTCGTCTGAGAAAATAACATTCTTCCACTGCTCTAAGGACCAATTCTGTAGGTTTTTACTCCACTCAATGCTTTGCAACATTTGTTTTTGAAAGTAGTGGTTTTCAGATAGCAGCCCCACCCCACCCTGTGAAATTCGACTTTGTTCAGCTCCCAGCAGACAGTTTTTGTGGAAACTGGGTTCTTGAGGTTGTCATTAAGCTCTGCAGTAATTTTGGGGGTTGTACTTTTGTGATCCTTTCTAACAATTCGCATAAGAGTCTGACAGTTCCTACCTGAAAGTTTTGGTTTTCTTCTGGAGTTTTGTTTCGCCGAGAAGGTTTTCTCCTCTTTCTCAAAGGCTGTCATTACTTTCAAGACAGTACTTCTTGATACACTTGATACACCAAACATTTCAGCTGTTTTCATTACACTAGTGCCTGCCATACGAGCACCAACAATTTGACCTCTTTGAAAGTCCGATAGATCTGTCATTTTAATGAATTTTAATTATCTTTTTCTAATAATATCTGAAAAGTAACAGTAATTTTAGCAAAGCATATTAAGCAACACTAATAATAAATCAAAAACCATAAAAATAAACAAGCTTTTGACAGTTTTATAGATATTTCAAAATTATGCTGTTATGATGCTAGGTGTTCTCCATCATCAGCTGCCCTACTGATATCATTATGGTATCAACATATATATATATATATGCATGTATATATATAAAATCATCATCATTTAATATCCATATTTCCATGCTGACATGGGTTGAACAGTTTGACAGGCTCCAACAAGTTTTTCAGTTTTCATCTTCCAAATCTCCACTCACAAACCTTAAGCTATAGTAGAAAACACTTGTCCAAGGTGTCATTCAGTGAGACTGAACCCGAAACCACTTGGTTGAGAAATAAACCTCTTAACCACCCAGACATGCCTATACCTGTATAAGCAAATATTAAACGACATTGAAGATGACCTAAAAGTATGCCAACTGCTTAATGGCCCACAAATAGAAAAGGTCTGAAGCCCTCTGAGAACATCCCAGGGACCCACCTGTTACTGACTACTTTTCTAACTGCCTCCTTGCTTTCTGGGTTTTCTATAAAGTGTGTCCAGGAAATTTGCTGTAAACATTTTTGCTGTAAGAAAATTTTCCATCAGGTATATTCGCCACATGGGCAATGATTAAACCTGTTATATCAGCATTTTAACATTAAAAAAATGATGATAAAAGGTTTTATGAAGCATTAAATAGGTTACTCATTCTTCAAGAACAAACATTAAAATAATGCGGTGAGGTTATTTAAAACGCATCAGAATCCCATACAATGCTTCACAAATAATATACTTTTAGCTGCAGATATATTTTGTTTTACAGTGAGTTTTTCTAAAATGAAATTTCTCATGTTTCATTTTTCTCTGGCAAAAATGTCCATGACAAAATTTCCTGTAATCTCTATAAAGACTGTAATTTGTATGTTTTCTTTTACTTTTAGTACACAAGAGCTGCCAGTGCATTGTCCTGTGGGGGACTACGTCACCAGTTTTCTTTACCTGAGAATGTGAAGCTTTCAATGTTTACTTCACAATTCCTTCGAAATATCAAGCAATATTTAAGTGTTTTAGGTGAGTGACAACATTTCTGATCTTTCTTTTTTATCTATTAACTGCTGGCATCTTTAAGCATTGATGCAATGTCAGTTTATGAAGATGTTGATGGATAACATGTATGCACATACACATGCACGCATGCACACACACACACACACAAATGCACACTGAAATGGACTCAGACATGCTCATGAATACATATATATATATCAAAATAAGCAACAGGATATCAAGAAGTGATGCAGCACGACCATTTCAAGCAATCATTACATCAATTTAAATGCAGGGCTATCATCAGTTGCACAAATAAATAGAATTTTAATTAGTTAGACACATTAATATAATTTTTCTCAAATACTTTAACAGGGCAAGAAGATGGAAGAAATCTATGTTGTCACTATTGTAGCTAAGAATAGACTACACTTTCAAGAAGAGCATAAAGCTTACTGGGGTCATAGCTTGTAAAGGATTGTGGTTCATTTCTAATTTATTTGTCATTTAATCAACTACTAAATCTAAGACTAGAGGACTGTGTCTGTTTGGAATGAAGGGCAAGAGTGAGCTGACAGCTCATGGCTAGGTGTGGTCATAAATATTGTCAAGATATTAGGAGTAGTAAATATATATACACAGATGCTTGAAAGGAGATGGGTTGATGTATGCTGCATGCAAGAGGTAAGATGGAGAGGAGCTTCAACTAAGGTCCTTACAAGCAAGGCGCATAGGAATAAAGTTTTCTGGCAAGGTAACATGGATGGTGTAGGGGGTGTAGGCATACTCCTTGTGGAGAAATGGGTGGATAAAGTCATAGAGGTTGTTAGGGTATACGATAGAGTGCTTAAGCTCAGGCTAGTCCTGCAGAACAGCACAGCTACAATTATCTCTGCATACACCCCACATGCAGAGCTACCAAATGATCAGAAGGACCACTTTTTTGATACCCTTCTACAGGCTACCTCAAAGACAAGTGGTAAAGACCTCATCTTTGTTGCTGGAGATTTTAATGGGCATGTTGGGCGGGAATCTGGCATGTTCACTGGGATACACAGGGGCCATGGTATTGGCACCCAGAACAATGATGGAACTAGGCTACTGGAGTTCTGTGATACATGTAACCTTTTAATCTGTAACAGGAAGCCAGACAGTCATCTGATAACCTATCAATCAGGGGGACACTGCTAGCCAGATTGATTTCATCCTTACCAGACAGCGGGACGCAGGGTTGCTCTTAATTACAAAGACCCTCTTGGGGGAAGAATGTACCCCCAGCATAGGCTAGTCATTAGTGACTTTAGGCTCGAGGCCAGAAGGATACCAAGAAACAGACCAATCCAAAAAAGAAGGATTTGGAAGCTAAAGGATCCTTCACATGGTCAGAGATTTAGGGACATCCTCATCAAGAAATTTGATGAGAGGGAGGAGGAGCTACAGGCACTGGACATAGAAGGTACCTGGAAATTCCTATAAGCAGCTTGCTGAGTGCCACAGACCAAGTCTGCGGATGGTGCAATGTCCCTTCCAGACCTAGAGTTACATGGTGGTGGACAAAGCCATTAGACAAAGAAACAGGCCTGGAAGGTAGCAGGAAACTGTACCAGGTAGCCAAAAGGGAGGCTGGGCAGCAGGTATACATAGCCAAGGGTGAAGCGGAAAAGAAGAAGTTTGCCAATGTCCAGCGATGTAAGGACCAAAGAACTGAGGTATTTCAGATTGCAAGATACTGTGTGAGAGAAAATTGTGATATCACAGGAGAGAAATGTGGACTTGGAGAAAGCTTTTGACAGGGTCCCCCGATCCCTTATCTGGTGGGCGATGCGGAAACTGGAGATTGATGAACGGTTAATAAGGGCTGTACAAGCCCTATACAGAGAGGCCAGTAGTAAGGTTAGGATTGGCAATGAGTACAGTGAAGAATTCCAGGTAGAAGTAGGGGTCCACCAAAGTTCAGTCCTCAGTCCCCTTTTATTCATCATAGTCCTCCAGGCAATAACAGAAGAATTCAAGACTGGTTGCCCCTGGGAGCTCCTCTATGCTGATGACCTGGCCCTCATAGCAGAATCACTACCAGAATGAGAAAAGAAATTCCGGGTATGGAAGCAAGGTTTAGAAACAAAAGGCCTTAGAGTCAATGTAGCAAAGACCAAAGTTCTAGTAAGTAGGAAGGTGAACTCATCACCCCTCCCCAGGTAGGTGGCCCTACTTGATCTGCAGAAAAGGTGTAGGTAGAAACTCCATAAGATGTACCCAGTGTAAGCTATGGACACATAAGAGGTGCAGCACCATCAAAGGAAAATTAACCAAGAAGACAGCTTTCGTGTGCGGCAGATGCACAGGGGCAATAAATACTACAGATGCTCAGAAAACAGATTCCCTCACACTCCATGGGGAGAAACTAGTAGTTGATAGCCTCTGCTACCTAGGTGACCAAGTTAGTAGTGGGGTGTGGATGCTCAGAATGTGTTACCACTAGAATAAGAATAAGTTTAGAAAGCTTCTACTCCTACTGGTGACAAAGAGCCTCTCGCTCAGCGTGAAAAGTAGATTGTACAATGCATGTGTGCAAACTGCCTTGTTTCAAAGCAGTAAAACATGGACCATGACTGTGGAGGACATGCATAGGCTCGAAAGAAATGAAGCTAGCATGATCCGCTGGATGTGTAATGTCAGTGTGCACATATGACAGAGTGTGAGCGCCTTGAGAGAAATGTTGGACATAAGAAGCATCGGATGTGGCATGCAAGAAAGATGTTTGTGCTGGTATGGTCATGTACTACAGATGGATGAGGAGAGATGTGTGAAGAAGTGCCACTCCCAAACAGTTGAAGGAATCCAGGGTAGAGGTAGACCCAGAAAGACATTGGATGAGGTGGTCAAGCATGACCTTCGAACATTGGGCCTCACAGAGTCAATGACAAAAGACCTCTGGAGATATGCTGTGACTGCGAAGGCCCGACAAATACTATCCTACACCAGTTTCACATAACCAGCCTCAGTCCGTTCAAAAGTACCTTGGATCGTAGGATGACCTGCTGTACTTACCTTGGATCGTAGAGCAACCTGCTGTGCTTGAGGCGACCTATTGAGTCAAGTACATCAACATCAAAATAAAAATCAAATGGAAATTGTAGTTGTGATACCCGTGCCGGGGGCACGTAAATACCAACATCCGAACGTGGCTGATGCCAGCATCGCCTTGACTGGCTTCCGTGCCGATGGCACATAAAAGCACCAATCGATCATGGCCTTTGCCAGCCTCCTCTGGCCCCTGTGCAGGTGGAATGTAAAAAGCACCTACTACACTCACGGAGTGGTTGGCATTAGGAAGGGCATCCAGCTGTAGGAACTCCACCAGATCAGACTGAAGCCTGGTGCAACCTCCTGGCTTCCCAGACCTCAGTCGAACCATCCAACCCATGCTAGCATGGAAAACGGATGTTAAACGATGATGATGATGATGATGAGGTGTAAGGTTGTAATGAAAATATTCAGTAACCACAAATGTTATGATTCACTAAAATGTTGCCCATAAGATCAGCAAATCTGACCAATCGCAACTTCGCCTAGAAAGAATATTACCCATGTGACCAACAAAATCTGGCCAATTATGACTCCATGTGGAATAGGTTCCATTGGTTGTATAATCTTTTGGTGCCTTCCTTTCTGAGCCTCTCAAACAGTATAAGATGACACACACACATGTGACACCAGCAGAGAGAGCTTTGGGATGTAGCTGAGACAACAAGGTAGATGGATGGCAAATAGACTATCAGCAGCAACAATACAGAGTGACTTTCGACACAATGTCTTCAGTAACTTTGCGAATATTATTACATAACATCTAAACTCTCTCACAAGAAATAAAGTTTGTAAATATCTCAACAGGTTTCATTGTTTTCTTCTATGTACAACTGTTGGCCTCCAACACTAGAAATAACAGCCAGCACCCAACAGTCAACTCCCAACATCGGCATGCATATGCAGCTCCTAGCAGTTAACAAATCAGCTTGAGCACTAGTGGTGTAGACAACCACCAGCCACAAGATCATACATTCATACATACGAAGACACACACACACACACATGCAAATACATATAGTAATAACACAAACTTTCAAATAGAAATTCATAAATCCTTTAATGCATTACTACATATGTGTGTATATGTCAGTGGGTGAGTGACAATGGGCTTCCATACAATTTCTGGGCATTTGTCAGCTTGCTGCTATGGTAGAAGATACATGCCTATGGTGCTGTACTGTGGGACTGAACCTGAAACTGCTTGGTTGCCAAACACACTTCATAACCACACAGTCATCATAATCGTCATTATCATTTAATGTCCTCCTTCCATGCCAACATAGGTTGGACAGTTTGACAGGAGATGTCCAAGCAGAAGCCTGCACCATACTTTTGTGTCCGTTTGGGCATGGTTTTACGGTCATGCTTTCATTTTCTTTCTTCTCTCCTCACAGATATGGATCCTCCTGATGTTCAGTTCAATCATCAGGGATATTTATTCTTGGCTACACCTGCTGGATCAGAACAACTTGCAAAGAATGTCAAAATGCAGAGGTAATTTGGCCACTCCTACTCCTTCATATATCTATCTCTTCCTTCTACTCCATCTTTCCCCACCATCTCCACTCTGTCTCTTATTCTGAACCTTTTCTTAGTTTATTCTTTCTTTCATTCTTTCCCCCCAGATTCATAGGTCTCTAGGATTTCCTCTCAGCTCTCGTATTTCTTGTCATTCATTATTTTGTATCAATTCAAACTACATACATGGTTTCAATTATCTTTGAAAATAGTCAAGAATTTAAAGAGATTTAATTACAATAACTAATTTTAAAACTATAGAGGCTTGTGTTTGGAACATAACTTCATGAACGATTCTCACAAAATTATAGTGAGAAATTTTAATTTATATACATTATATTTTTAAATTTATATATCTGTATATCTATAAAAGGCAGGATGTGTGTGTGTGTGTACGGGAATATAGTTTAACCAGTTTTGACTTGTTTTGTTCAAACTTGATGCTGGCATTACTTCATATCTTTGAATGCTTTAATGCATCATATCTTTGAATGCTTTAAATTCTCCCCCACAGAAAAACAATCTATGTGTGTGAACTGCCATGCTTCATGGCAGTGAAACATGGGCTGTGACTGTGGAGGACATACGTAAGCTTGAAAGAAATGAAGCTAGCATGATCTGCTGGATGTGTAATGTCAGTGTGCACACACGACAGAGTGTAAGCGCCTTGAGAGAAATGTTGGACATAAGAAGCATCAGATGTGGCATGCAAGAGAGACATTTGCGCTGGTATGGTCATGTACTATGGATGGATGAGGAGAACTGTGTGAAGAAGTGCCACTCCCAAACAGTTGAAGGAATCTGGGGTAGCGGTAGATCCAGGAAGACATTTTATGAGGTGGTCAAGCATGACCTTCGAACGTTGGCCTCACAGAGGCAATGTCGAAAGACCAAGACCTCTGGCGATATGCTGTGACTGCGAAGACCCAGCAAATAAAGTGAGTCACGGCTGTATCCTACACCAGTTTCGCATAACCAGCCCCAGCCCATTCAAAAGTACCTTGGATCGTAGGGCAACTTGCTATGCTTGAGGTGACCTATTGAGTCAAGTACATCAACATCAAAATGGAAATTGTAGTTGTGATACCCGTGCCAGGGGCACGTAAAAACCAACATCCGAACATGGCCGATGCCAGCGCCACCTTGACTGGCTTTCATGCCGGTGGCACGTAAAATGCACCAACCAATCGTGGCCATTGCCAGCCTCCTCTGGTCGATGTACTGGTGGCACATGAAAAGCACCCACTACACTCAGTGAGTGGTTGGCATTAGGAAGGGCATCCAGCTGTAGAAACACTGCCAGATCAGACTGGAGCCATCCAACCCATGCTAGCATGGAAAACGGACGTTAAACGATGATGATAATGATGATGAGTGGAAAAATTGATAAAACGATTCCTTATGGATTCCTCAATCAAATTGTCTGTAACCTATTTTCAGCTAAATGTTTACCAATTTCAACAAATTTCACTCAAATTTGATGTCGGTGTTACTTAGTTTGGTTTGAAACAAAGCGTTTGATCAGCTTAATAATCCTAACTTAATCCTGTGCAACACTGGGCTATACTGCTAGTAAATTATATAACATTCTGTTGTGTCTAAGGAGACTCATTATACCAATATTACTAATACACACTGAATGTATGTGGATGACATCAATATTCTAGTTAGAACAGAAGAAAAGAAAAAGAAAAAATAATGAATCTCCATAGACACAACAACATTTGTTTCTACATAGGAATTCACATAAAGAATCTTGCAGAGCAGATGCAAAAATGAAGTATTTATGAACACTTCAAGATAAATGATTTTATTATATTAGAACAGAGCAGATTGGTGTCAAAACAAATTCTGCTTTAAAATTAATATTTTCCTTTGTGTTGTGATCAATGATTAAGTAATAAAGTAGCACCTCCTATTACAACTCCAGACCAGCCAATCAATTATGATGAAATTTGATTGATGGAAACTATGTGTGTGTGCACATGCATGTATGTATGTGTATCTGTGTGAATTCTTATGATCTGCAATGAACTGTGATAGTAATAGCTCTGTCACTGTTTATGGGTTGGTGTAACCTGTGACATTTGCTGATATATCCTACCAACAAATTGTCTGCTAGCTGTTCACATTAAATACAACCTGCATTTGGTGTGAACAAGCTTATTTATCAAGCCAAGCTGTCACGATTGCAATGACTGAAGAATAAAAACAGGATGGTCAAAGCTGGAACAGCTTCAGCCATGGATTTGCTCGATCGAGGCTGACCTGGAGCTTTTTTTTTCTTTTATTTGTTTCAGTTATTAGACTGTGGCCATACTGCGGCACCACCTTGAAGAATTTCAGCTAAATGAATTGATCCCAGGACTAGTTATTTTTTTGTAAAGCCTAGTATTTATTCTGTCTGTCTCTTTTGCTGTACTTCTAATTTACACGTAAACACATCAGCATTAGCTGTCAAGCGGTGATGGGGACCAAACACAGACACAAAGGCACACACACACTCACTATATATATATATAGATAGATAGATATCATCCCCATTTAACGTCCCTTGTCGAAGCTGACATAGGTTGGACAGTTTGACCAAAGCTGGCAAACTGGGGAGCTGCACTAGACTCCAGTTGTCTGTTGTGGCATGGCTTCTATGGCTGGATGCCCTTCCTAATGCCAACTACTTTACAGGGTGTGCTGTGTCGCTTTTACATGGTGCCACTTGGACACATATGGCACTACACGAGTGCTTTCACATTGCACCACACAGGTGCTTTTACATGGCACTATCACATGTGCTTTGTATGTGGCACCAATAATTATACCATATGTTACATATTTATTATATCATACCTTGATACTGTGTGGACTAAGCTCCCTGTTGACAGCTGCTGGTATTTATAGAGTGTTAAACACTTTTGGTATGCAAATTAGGGACTCCATCATAGAGTAACTGCTGCATTTGTTGAGTATATAAACAGTTTGGCTGCTTGTTCCTCTGGAGACTGTCAGAATGATATAGACACCTGATGAGAGCCTAATAAGGTTCGAAAATCGATTAAGGTTGTTCATCATTTTTTTCAGTCTGCAGAGGAATGGCTAAAAATTTGCCCTGTTTCTAATTATACCATATGTTACATTTATATATATATATATATATATATGTATATATATTGAGTTAGAAAACAAAGATCTAATGGATACAAATTAATTTATTAATTAATCAGCATATTAACCAACAATTGTTTCATTTCTCAAATAAGATTAAAATTACAAAAGATATATAAAAATATACTTTTGCATTTTAAATACCTTATGAGGAAAATTGTTGGGGTTTTCAGAGGATAATAAGGATTAAATTAGGATGCTTTTGGAATATACAGAATATATAAATATGTTTACCATGTACATGTATACGCATATATATGTATATATATCCGCCCTTTGACGGGTTTTATTTTTCATCTCACAAGGTGTTCAATAACGCTCTCCTCATCAAGCAATCTTCAGTGAAAACATGTCTGATTACATAGAAGACACTTGTCCAAGATGCCACATAATTACCTCATCTGTATAAAATCTGCTTCTGGTTTTTGAATAAATTAAAAATTCTGCCTTTTCTGTTAACAGAGAAAATGGTGCCAAAATTGAACTACTGAGTCGTGATCTTCTGGCCAAAAAATTTCCTTGGCTTAATATAAATGGAATTGAACTGGCCTCATATGGTAACTACATGTTTTTGTTATTTTTGTTTATATTATTTTGTGTATGTGTGTATTTTGTATTCTTTTATTTGTTTCAGTCATTTGACTGTGGCTATGCTGGAGCACCAGCTTTAGTAGAACAAATCAACCCCAGGACTTATTCTTTTGGTAGCCTAGTACTTATTCTATTGATCTCTTTTGCTAAACTGCCAAGTTACAGGGATGTAAACACACCAACATTGGTTGTCAAGCGATGGTGAGGCAGACAAACACAGACACACAAATATATACATACATATATATATATATATATATATACATACATACATACATACGATGGGCTTCTTTCAGTTTCCGCCTACCAAATCCACAAGGCTTTGGTCGGCCCAAGGCTGTTGTAGAGAACACTTGCCCAAGGTGCTATGCAGTGGGACTGAACCCGGTACCATGTGGCTGGTAAGCAAGCTACTTACCACACACCCACTCCTGCACCTATTACACACACACACACACACACACACAAGTGGGTGCTGATAAGTTCCTAGCTTTGGGTAAAAGAAAATACAGGAGGGTCAATTAATTTATGATTTTATCCAACACATTCCCCTCTCAGATTCATACACTTATTGCAGTAGTCCTTCTGTTTTTCTAAGCTGTGTAAAACAACTTGAAAGGTTGAGCCTCCAACCAGGCCTTTTACGATACCTTTAAAGTCAGGAATTTTTCAGCACCCCGTCATATATATATATACACCAATCCATTGGTTAAATTTTATTTGGTTTAACATAAGATTTGTTGTTTAACTTTTCCATTGTTGACATTCAATAGTCTATCTTAGTCAAGTGTAACCGTTAATGGTTTCTCTGTCTCTCATTAAAATCACTACCTCCACCCATTAAGTCAACTGATAAGCCAAGTTAGTTTGTTTTTCATATATAATGGCCACGTATAGAGCTCGTTGCTCTTTGTTCCTGCTCTCTCTCACTCTATCTATCTATCTTTCTCTTCTCCCACTCTTTCCCCCCTTTTATCGCCTATTCTCTCTTTTCCCTTTCTTTCATTTTCTCTATCAATCTGTCTGTCTCTCTCTTTCTCTTTCGCTCTATCTATCTATCTCTCTCTTTCCCCTCTCTCTACCCCCTTTATATATATATGTGTATATATATATCATCATCATCATCATCATCATCATTTAGCGTCCGTTTTCCATGCTAGCATGGGTTGGACGGTTCTACTGGGGTCTGTGAAGCCAGAAGGCTTCATCAGGCCCAGTCAAATCTGGCAGTGTTTCTACGGCTTGATGCCCTTCCTAACGCCAACCACTCCGTGAGTGTAGTGGGTGCTTTTTACGTGCCACCCGCACAGGTGCCAGACAGAGCTGGCAAACGGCCACGAACGGATGGTGCTTTTTATGTGCCACCGGCACGAGGGCCAGGCGAGGCTGGCAACGGACACGAAACGGGGCGGTGCTGGCAACGGTCGCGAAACGGAAAGTTCTCTTACATGCCACCGGCACTGGTAACACATCTGCAATTTCCATTGATCGATTTCCATAAATATATATATATATAATATATATATATATTTAGTGAAGGGAAGAAATGGAGCTGAACGAAGATTCTACAAAATTCCTTTTTATTATTTTCTAATAATAAAAAGGAATTTTGTAGAATCTTCGTTCAGCTCCATTTCTTCCCTTCACTAAATATATAAAACTTCAATTATCCGCGCTAAGGCACGGTTGCGACACCCCATGGTGGTAACCTCAACCGTGTTTTTTTCTGTTGTGATTTTTGCTACCCAGGTATCGGTTAAATTTTGAATAATCCGTAACAAGATAATTCATTTATCCATTTCAATAAATATATATATATATAATGGTGGTGGTGGTTGTGGTGGTGGTGGCGGTGCTGGTGCTGCTGTTGTTGTTGTTCAGTATTGAGTTTATCTTATTCTTCTTTTATTTTCAGGACTTGAAGGTGAAGGCTGGTTTGATTCATGGACTTTAATACGAGCTCTGAAACAAAAAAATTTATCTCTTGGTGTAAGATATGTCACTGGTGAAGCCATTGGATTTGATCTGACATCATATGTTGAACATAGCAGTGAAGGTCTTGTAACAAAAAATAAGTTAGACTGTGTACAGGTAAATTATATGCTGGTTTCTTTTCCATTATTACAAGAAAAGGATCTACATTTTAAGAGAGATGAAATGTGAACTGGTGATGTTCATTCTTTTTCCTTGAGCATTTGTAGCAAAGCTAAAGTGAAAAGTCAATGCAGAAACATGGGTTTCATTCATCAGGAATTCAAATCATATTTTATAATCTTTTCTACTTTAAGCACAAGGCCTAAAATTTTGGCTAGTTGATTACATCAGACTCAATGCTCAACTGGTACTTAATTTATCAATCCCAAATGGATGAAAAGCAAAAGATGAGCTTGGGAGAAACATATGACAATAATAAATCAATAATAAT
Organism: Octopus sinensis; assembly: GCF_006345805.1. Lineage (NCBI taxonomy): Eukaryota > Metazoa > Mollusca > Cephalopoda > Octopoda > Octopodidae > Octopus > Octopus sinensis. The sequence goes on from NC_042998.1 coordinate 83,379,216, forward strand.
AATAATAAGTATTATTGAGTGAGAGAGTAGTGCATGTCATCAAAGTGACACTGGAGTAAAATATACGAAGCCCAGTATACCCATCATGACTACCTGTCTGATAAGGGTACACCAGGCACATGCATCACAACCCTGTGTGCGCAACATGGTGATCTCATATCAAGATAAACAGCGCATGACCTTGCAGGTGGTGCTCAGTTAGAATTTTCTTCAGGTCGAGTAGGCCATCCTGCTTAAAATGTCCCTGAATAAGGATTAAGGATGTTGAATGAACCACCCATGTTTCCAAAGGTGAATTATCCCATAAGCACTATCTTTTGAATTTCTGCCATTTGGGGTTTCCTGGTATCTGAGCTAGGTAGCCATCAGCCCCTTTTGCTATCATTCCCAGGGCACCTATGACAACAGGTTTCACATTTTGCTAATTTCTAAGATATTCCAAGATCTTTATACTTGCTCAGTTTTTATTATTATTATTATTATTATTATTATTATTTCTACTTTAGGCACAAGGCTTTAAAAATTTTGGGGGAAGGCCTGAAATTTGGGAGGAGGGCGCTAGTCGGTTACATTGACTCCAGGCAAAGTAGCAGGGTTCCTTTCCAGTGTTTGGCCTCAAGGAGGCAATGACTAAGACCTTTGACATTATGTCATGTTTGGGAGGAGGACCCATCAAGCTGAGCAGAATCACAGTCATAGCAGATACCAGTGTCATGCAAATTGACACTCTTGGAGTGGCTGGCATTAGGAAGGGCATCCAGCCATAGAAAACCATGCCAAATCACTGGAGTCTGGTGCAGCCTTCCAGCATGCCAGCCCAGTCAAACTGTCCAACCCATGCCAGCATGAACAATGAACATTAAATGATGGTGACGATGATCCTGAAAGGATGAAAGGTAAAGTCAACCTTGGCAGAATTTGAACCCAGAACATAAAGCTGGAAGAAATGTCATTAAGCATTTTGTCTAGTATGCTAATGATTCTGTCAGCTTGCCACTTCAACTCAGACTCCATAAGGCTAACCAGTAGCTAGTATTAACCTGTTGCCCTTATGGGAAGCCAATAAAGCATCAGTTAGATTGGTTTGTGTTAATCATTTTGGCTCTTTGCACTCAGAGTTTAAATCTGACTGAGGTTAATTTTTCCATTCATTTTTCTCTTTTCTTGTTCTACAGTATTAACCAGTACCTCATAGGGGGCCAGTTGGCAGAGTTGTTAGCCCATCAGATTGATCACTTTGTGGTAATCATTCAGGATCTCTGTGCTCTTAGTTCAAATCCCAGTGAGGTCAACTTTGCCTTTTGTTTCTTTTCTGAGTCAATAAGTAAACTACCTCTGATGTATTGGGACGATTTCCTCACCCCCATACATCCACCTCTCTCTCACTTCTGGAAGAAATCAGCTGTGGTCAGACATGGAGAAGGATAAGCTCCTCCAAGTCTTAAAAAACGAAACACCTTAAGACAGTGTCCCTATGGCCCCACCAGGAGTTAAGGGTCCAAGGCAAAGCAATTCAGTACCTCATATTATACAGCACTTTGTTGTTCATCATTCCCAGCAGAATTAACTAGTATTTCTTACCCACAGAACTCATAGTATCTTTTGTTTTATAATACTAACTAGCTAGCTGGTACCTTTTACCATTCAGTGATCAATAGTTACCTCTTGTTTTAGAATACTAACTGGTATTTCTTGTTCTGCAACCCTTACTAGTACCCACTCCTTTATGATACTAACCAGTAGTACCACTTTTGTCTCCATAGCTTGCACTGGGTTCTCCATATGGAGTTCCTGCCCACACATTTACTACATATCAAGCAGGGCTATTTACATGATGGAAGTAGAGTCCTGTCTGGTTTCCTGCTTACTAGAATGTTATTCTCTGCTGAGTTAACTTTAAGACCCTTTCATTCCAGGTTAAGATTAGGGTTCTTAAAATTTCCATTACAGATTCTGCAGAGGTGATGTTTGACCTAATGTCTGTTACTTTTATTTTTCTCCTCCAGATAAAAAGTGATGATGGAATTTACCACACAAAGTTTGCCATTGTGGTTAATTGTGCTGGACCTTGGGCTGGAGAGGTGGCAGAAATGGCAGGGATTGGACATGGTAAAGACATTTTGTCTGTGCCTTTGCCTGTGGAACCCAGGTAATATAGTAGTCATATACATACATACATATGTGCGTGTGTGTGTTTGGCTCTGGATTGAATCTCTTCTATGCAACATTTCCTCCTGATAACCCCTTAATTTATTTGTATCCATTCCTTCCCCTCTGCTTCAGACTTTCCTTTTGCAATCTTGCAAACTTCCCCACCCGTTCACACTATCCAATCCTTGGTTCCACTTCACTTACATACAACTCCCTGTAACTTCAGTGTACAGCCTCCCATTCCATCCCCACGCCCATCATATTTTTTTCATCTTCTCTCCCTTCTCACGCTCTCTCTTTCCTCTCTCCTACTGAGGTAACCATGGATTTCTTTTAATGCAAGACCCCTATTTATTTCCCTCTATTCATACTTAAACCTTTTGTCACCTAGCAAAATGACACCTCCCTTGATACTACTCTTCCCTCAGCCGAGGGGTCTTGTCTTGTAAGTTACTTGATGGTCTTACTTCAGTAAGAAGTATCCTAGCCACTCTGTAAAGTGGTTGGCATTAGGAAGGGCATCCTGCCATAAATACCATTCCAAAGTAGAAAGTAAAGATTGTTGCAGTTCTCTGGCTTGCCAGCCTCTGTCAAACCGTCCAACCCATACTAGAATGGAAAATTTTAAATGTTAAATGAAGATGGTGTATGTACACACACACAAATATATACACTGGATCATCCCATAAATAATGCAGTTTTTTATACTTTTATTTTTCAAAATTAAGATAAATAGAATTCTTTTTTTATCTAAAATATGCTTGCTTTCATTTTCTACAATGCTCTTCCATCTCTTTGGTAGACTTGCAAGGCCTCTCTTCCAAAATTCACCTGTCTGTGATGAAAAATACTCCTTCAGTACTGTTCTGACCTTGTCTACAGAATTCATATTTTTCCCATCCAAATGATTTTGAAGACTGCAAAATAAATGATATTCAGTTGGGAGAATGTCTGGCAAATATGATGGGTGGGGCATCATTTCCCATTCAAACTGCTACAGCCTTTGGAATGTTATTCTCACTGTATGTAGATGACCGTTATCCTGATGGAAGAACACCTTTTGTCTTGAAACCAAAGATGGTCATTTTTCTTCTAGTGCTGACTTAAGCTGCTCAAAATAGATCTCCTTTGTTATCATTTGGTTTGAGTTTAAAAGTTCAAAGTGGACTAAACCTTTCATATCCCACCAAACAGATAACAACACCTTACATGGGTGGAAACTTCTTTAGCCTGGGGTGCTGTTGTTTCTCCTTTCCCTACCCACTGTCTTTGGCACTTGACATTTTTATAGAGAACCCATTTCTCGTCACTATTCAGTCCAAAACAGAGTCATTCATGTGATGTGACAGCAAAGAGCACACATTCACTCTCTGCATGTGCTTAGACTTAAAAAGTTTGTGAGTCTACCCATTGGCCTAATTTACTGACTTTCCCAATGGCATGCAGGTGTCATTGACTGGTTGAATGACCAAATCCAAATGAAAAGACCAGAAGAGGATCTAAAGTTTTAGGTTATATCCTTTGTCAAAGAGAAATAAAAGCAATAAAAGAGAGAACAGAAAAAACAATAGAAATGTTAGCAAATTTACAACTGTTTACATTTCAGGCTTGGTGTAAAAAGGAAGTTGGTACTACATGTGTGTGTGTTCCAGTGTGTATATATATATAAATATATAATGTGAGTGGGTGTATATATGTGTGTGTGTGAATGCATGTATATACATATGTGTTTATATTCAGTTTTAATTCACTAATATATCATCCATTTGCAATACATGACAGCCTAACACAGACTTTCCATTGTCATTAAGAGATAATACAATTTGAGATACTATTTCCATGAAATGTGGTGTAAACTTCAAGAAATAAGTTCATCTCATAATACTACTAGTTATTTTTATAAGCATTTTGAACTATTTATTTACTCATCTATTTGTAATTTTCCAGAAAACGCTATGTTTATGTAGTCCATTGTCCAAAAGGCCCCGGTGTTGATTCTCCATTTGTCATAGATCCAACCAAAATGTATTTTCGACGAGAAGGATTTGGTGGACATTATATTTGTGGAATGTCGCCAACAGAAGTGAGTTCATTTGTAATATACCAGTCATGAAATTCTTCATGTATATATATGTATCCATCTCCCTCTCTCTCTATTTAGTTTGTTTAAATCAGTAGTTTATATGGATACCTAAGGGTCCATATAAGATTTTGTTGTTAAAATTTATGTATAGTAAATCAGTTATACTTCTACAACACATTAAATGTTTTAATGATTTTTTTTTTGTATGTAATTTCTAATATTCAATTATAAAATTATAATAGGGTTTCTTAAAACATCGTGATAGCTATGAGGGTCCATCCAAGTAAAATAGGAATCAAAGCACCTCTAGAAAAAAAATGGGTTGAGAACCACTGGTTGAAACCATATCACCCTTTAGTCACTTCTTCACAAATTTACAGATTACAAATCTTCCCATGAACATGTTCACCACGTGATTAGGGGCTTCAGTTCCCAACCATATGGTTTCAGGTTCAGTCCTACTGCATGGCTCCTTAGGCAAGTCTCTTCTACAATAAAAAGCTTTGTGAGTGGATTTGGCAGATGAAAATTAAAAGAAACTCATCATATATATATCTGTGTGTGTGTGTTACTGTGTTTACATCTGCACTCCTCAGAAAATTGCTCAACTACAGATACTGATGTGGTTGTCAATAGATCATCTACTGGCTTTGTGCCTCTGAAGACATATAAGAAATATGACATCCCTTACAAGAAATATAAATAAGAATTAGCAACAGGCAGGACATAATTTGTTTAACCCATGTCGGCATGGAAAACTAGACATAAAAACAAAGAAAGAAATACACCTTATGACTTGCCAGTCTGCTGGGGGTGCATCTAATTTCATGGTTTTCTTTCTCCTGGTCAGGTTGTCAACTCCTGACAGGAAAAGGGTCACTGTTTCTATTGACAGGATGCAGAATTTGAACTTGGAACAAACACACAGAGCCACAATAGATATCACAAGCCTACTATAATCCTGGGCTGACCAATGCCTTGTGAGTGAACTTAGTGGATGAAAACTGTATGGAAGCCCATTGTACCTCTCTCTCTCTATGTATATATATATATATATATATGTACTGGGTGTCAGTTTAGTTGGCTAACCCTTTGTCTCTTCCTAAAATTTAGAGTCCTGTGCTTATTTTAAATATCATGGGTTTTCCAGTAAAGGATTTTAAATATCTATCAAAAGAAATAGAATTAGTATTTTCTACGGGTCACATTGCCTCCTTAAACTTGACATATCTCAACAAAAAATAGTTCTAAGTATGATATTTCTCAGTAAAAGAGAGAGCTTGGTATATAAAACTGCTTTGTGCAGTTAAAAGTAATCAAATTTTGAGTTGATATATCTGACATCTGCTGTAAAAGGGTTAAAAAAAACCCAACTAATATTTACTATAGTTATGGCTGAATTTAACGAAACAAAGTAAGCAAATAGAAAATAATATTTATTGTATTTTAAATAATTCTTTTCTCTTCTGATTTTCAGGAAGAAGAACCATCAACTGACAATCTTGATGTAGATTATGGATATTTTGATAAAAACGTTTGGCCACTTTTAGCAAAAAGAGTGTCAAAATTTGAGTCTCTGAAGGTATATATTTCCATCATTATTTAACATCAGTTTCTCAATGCATTGTCAACAGTCTGTGTTGTCTGCTTTGCTATGTCTTACTGTCCTTTTATGTTCTTTTGTAATTTCATTCTTAACTATTCTACATTAAAGTCTTTTTGTGTATTGCTTGTGTGCTTGGATGTTGCTAGTTTTAACTAGTTTAGTAACCCATATACATATGTACTCTGTCAGTGTTGCTGTTTGGGAAAAGTCATGATTAATGAGTTGACAACTATGGATATATATATATATTACATTGGACCTCACGGAGGCAACAAGTGACTGAGACCGTTGACAATATGCTGCACTTCAGAAGACTCATCAAGCCAAGTGAAATCATAGCCATGGCTGTTACCAGTGTCATGCAAATAGCACCCATGCAGGTGGCCTGTAAAAAGCACCCATTACACCCTTGGAGTAGTTGGTGCTAGGAAGGACATCCAGCTGTAAAGACCATGTCAAATCAGACTGGAACCTGGTGCAGTCAGATCATCTAACCCATGGCACTATAGAAAGCCGATGCTAAATGTTGATGCTGATAACATTAAATATTCTTCATCAGCAAATATGTGATCCCTAAATTAGACAAAAATCGTCATTTTAACATCCACTTTTCCATGCTTTCAAGGGGCAAGGAGAGAGCTTTATTGAGGCAGGTTTTCTATGACCAGAGGCCCTTCTGTCGCCAATCCTTACCTGCTTCAAAGCCAAGTTAGTATTACTCCATGCGCAGACTTGTTCTTGCAGAATATGTGAAAAGAATGATGATGTTTGTATGACAATTCCAGTCATTTTACATCTATCATGCAATGTTGAGACAGAGAGATACAAATACACACATGGCAAGTAGCTTGCTTACCAATCACATGGTTCCAGGTTCAGTTCCACTGCATGGCACCTTGAGCAAGTGTCTTCTACTATAGCCTCGGGCAGACCAAAGCTTTGTGAGAGGATTTGGTAGACGGAAACTTAAAGAAGCCCGTTGTATTGAGGATATGCGTAAGCTCGCAAGAAATGAAGCCAGTATGCTCCGATGGATGTGTAATGTCAGTGTTCATAATCGTCAGAGTGTAAGTTCCTTGAGAGAAAAGCTGAACCTAAGAAGCGTCAGTTGTGGCGTGCAAGAGAGACGGCTGCGCTGGTATGGTCATGTGACAAGAAAGGCTGAAGATAGTTGTGTGCAAAAGTGCTACACCCTAGCAGTGGAGGGAACCTGTGGAAGAGGTAGACCCAGGAAAACCTGGGACGAGGTGGTGAAGCACGACCTTCGAACTTTAGGTCTCACTAAGGAAATGTCTAGAGACCGAGACCTATGGAAGTATGCTGTGCATGAGAAGACCCGGCAAGACTAGTCAGGCCATAACCCGTGGCCCCGACCTGGGACGTAGTCAGTCCTGTGCATACCTTCCTTCTTGTGACACTTATGAAGACCTGTTGAGGCAAGTGAAAATCAAATCAAATCAAAACAAATCAAAATAGATGAACATCAGTGGAATTGTATTCTTTGTGGTACCAGTGCCGGTGGCACACAAGAAAACCACCCAAACGTGGCCGTAACCAGTACCGCATCGACTGGCCTCCGTGCTGTGGGCACAACAAACACCATCCGATCGTGGCCATTCGCCAGCCTCATCTGGCACCTGTGCCGGTGGCACATAAAGACACCATCCGAAGACCCGGCGACGTAGTCAGTCCACCTGTGCATACCTTCCCTCTTATGACACTTGTGAAGACCTGTTGAGGCAAGTGTGTGACACTTGTGAAGACCTGTTGAGGCAAGTGAAAATCAAACCAAATCAAAATAGATGAATATCAATGGAATTTGTATCTTTGTGGTTCCAGTACCGGTGGCACACAAGAAAACCATCCGAAGTGGCCGTAGCTGGTACCGCATCGACTGGCCTCCGTGCTGTGGGCACAACAAACACCATCTGATCGTGGCCGTTCGCCAGCCTCACCTGGCACCTGTGTCGGTGGCACATAAAAACACCATCCAAAGACCCGGCGACGTAGTCAGTCCACCTGTGCATACCTTCCCTCTTATGACACTTGTGAAGACCTGTTGAGGCAGAGGCAAGTGTGTGACACTTGTGAAGACCTGTTGAGGCAGAGGCAAGTGTGTGACACTTGTGGAGACCTGTTGAGGCAAGTGTGTGACACGCGTGACACTTGTGAAGACCTGTTGAGGCAAGTGAAAATCAAACCAAATCAAAATAGATGAACATCAATGGAATTTGTATCTTTGTGGTTCCAGTACCGGTGGCACACAAGAAAACCATCCGATCGTGGCCGTTCGCCAGCCACATCTGGCACCTGTGTCGGTGGCACATAAAGACACCATCCGAAGACCCGGCGACGTAGACAGTCCACCTGTGCATACCTTCCTTCTTGTGACACTTGTGAAGACCTGTTGAGGCAAGTGACACTTGTGAAGACCTGTTGAGGCAAGTGAAAATCAAATCAAATCAAAACAAATCAAAATAGATGAACATAAATGGAATTTGTATCTTTGTGGTACCAGTGCCGGTGGCACACAAGAAAATCATCCGAACGTGGCCATAGCCAGTACCGCATAGACTGGCCTCCGTGCTTTGGGGACGTAACAAACACCATCCGATCGTGGCCGTCCGCCAGCCTCATCTGGCACCTGTGTCGGTGGCACATAAAAACACCATCCGAGCGTGGCCGTCTGCCAGCCTCGTCTGGCACCTGCCAGCCTCATCTGGCACCTGTGTCGGTGGCACATAAAAACACCATCCGAGCGTGGCCGTCTGCCAGCCTCGTCTGGCACCTGTGTCGGTGGCACATAAAAACACCATCCGAGCGTGGCCGTTCGCCAGCCTCGTCTGGCACCTGTGTCGGTGGCACATAAAATCACCCACTACACTCTCGGAGTGGTTGGCGTTAGGAAGGGCATCCAGCTGTAGAAACACTGCCAGATCTGACTGGCCTGGTGCAGCCTTCGGGCTCCCCAGACCCCAGTTGAACCGTCCAACCCATGCTAGCATGGAAAACGGACGCTAAATGATGATGATGATGATGATGATGATATATATATGTGTGTGTGTGTATGTTTGTCCCTCCTACCATCGCTTGACAACCGATGCTAGTGTGTTTACATCCCCGTAATTTAACAGTTTGGCAAAAGAGATCGATAGAATAAGTATTAGGCTTACAAAGAACAAGTTGATAAAGGCAGTGCTCGAGCACGGCCACATTCAAATGACTGAAACAAATAAAAGAACACATGTGCACATTGGGTTTCTCCCAAATCCACTCACAAGGTTTTGGTTTGTCTGGGGCTATAGCAGAAGATACTTGCCCAAGGTGTTACATAGTGGGACTGAACCTGAAAACATGTGGCTGGGAAGTAAACTTCTTATCACAGAGCTATATATCAATTTGTTGTGTTTAGGGAGAGTCATTATTCCAATATAATTAACACACACTGATTCAAATCCACTCATTTATTAAAATTCCGACTGTTTGTCAAAGCTCCTTTGCTGCTTCTTGCAACCTTCTCAGTGACTATTGACTGAGACCTGTCTTTAGGCTCAGTCCCACTGTGTGGCATCTTGGGCAAGCATCTTCTGCTATAGCCCCAGGCCAACCAAAGCCCTGTGAGTGGATATGGTAAATGGTAACTGAAAGAAACCCAATGTGTGCACATTTAGTCACAAAAGAGCTTTGACTAACAAAAACAAAACAATCAGATATTTAATAAATTAATGGAACTGAACCAGTGTGTGTGTTAATTATATTGGTATAATGACTCTCCCTAAACAACAAAATTTATTTCAACACAAATTCACATAAAGAATCTTGCAAACCAAATATCATTTGTTTAGAACCTATTTTTCCATCCTAACGTAGTTTCCATGGAGAGTTGAGGCAGGATTTTACAGCCAGTTGAGCTTCCTGTTGCCAATCCTTACCTATTTTTCAAGTCAGGGATTTGTTTATTCCATGCCCCTAGAATGTCATTTTATGCAACTTATTTGTAATATTCATATTTCCTTTCTTCCTTTTAGGTGAAGAGTGCTTGGGCTGGTTTCTATGATTACAATTACGCTGACCAAAATTTAATTATTGGAAATCACCCTTACCACAGGAATATGTTTTTCGCCAATGGTCTCAGTGGCCATGGCATTCAACATGCCCCTGCCATTGGCCGTGCCATTATGGAATGCATTATTGATGGCAAGTTTGAAACTATAGATTTATCCAGATTTACATTTGAAAGACTGTTGGATGATGAACTTATATTTGAACAAGGAATTGTTTAACTAAGAAGAGTTACTCTTCCACGCACACATAACCATCAGAGAGAGAGAAAGAGAGACAAATAATGAAATAAAGAAAATCGCTTGTTTTTATTTATTTATTTGTTTGTTTTCTGGATTTTTTCCTTTACCTTGTGGCTTGGAAGAAGTGGGTAATGCCCATAGCTTTTAGAGATCTCCCAAAGACAGGTAAAATTAATGTCATTAATGGTCCTCTTGACCCTTTGTAGCCTCAGGCTGACCAATGCCTTGCGAATGAAATTGGGAGATGGAAACTGTATGGAAGCTTATCATTTGTGCGTGTGCCTGTGCATATTTGTGTGAATATTTGGATTCTTTGCTTCACATCAAAATTATTGAGCTAAATCTGAGATAGTAGTTGACATTCCCTGTCAACAAATCATCTGCCAGTTCTGCACTTTGAAAGACACATGGAATAAAAGGTTCCCTATTTGAGAAACAAGGGAACCCAGCTGTAAAACTTAGCGTCAATACTACGCATTCATTCAATTCATGCTTGCATCAAAAGCAGACATTAAAGGTATATGACAGGCTTCCTCACAATTTCTATTAACTAAATTCATTCACAAGGCATTTAGTAGAAGACACCTGATAAAGTGGCAACAAGGTTGTGAAGCAAAGTTCAACCCATCTGAGCATCAATTGCTGATTCTTTCAGCCAGCCTGTCAGAGTTAGGTATTCCTACACTCACATCATCCATGATGTTGCTGTTCCTAATGTTTTGCATACAGCCGAACACACCCATTCATATCTAAAAACTGGTGTTATTACAGATAAACCTGGTTTCTCTGTCACTAGTATGGGAATATGGGAATGTATAGATGGTTCAGTTACTTAGATTTTTCTGAACAACAAAGAAATTATGCTACCTTCTCCTTGGTCAGTAATTACAACCCATTTCACCTGTCCTGTAATATGGAGCACAACTAAATTACAAAGTTGCCGAATTTTTAATGAAAGGAAATACATGATGGAAAATACTGACTGTGAAAGAATTTATTAATATTTAACAATTACCAACCTAACCAAACAGCTCAGTGACCCACTTGTAGCCCTTTTTCAGTTTAGCTAAAGTACTTTCCCTTGCACAACCCTTCAGCAAAATGACAACATAGAAGTACATAAGCTAAAATAACCTTTATTTCTTCTTTCTCCGAAACATTTTATCTTTTCTAGATTTTGGGTCTGAATCACTTCGAGGGACATGTTTTTTCTTCTGTTTTGCCTTCAGTCTTTGTTGTAAATCATTGGCTTTTTTGATCCTGAAATATCAAAAGATTAAATCGAAATAAGAGATGTGATGACATCCATTCGTTTAACTTGTTGAATTGTCATTCAAACACTGCTCTGCTCAACTTATCTCATTGAACATCCAGTGGTCTCATTAGTACGTTTGCATTTTGTTTCACAAGTTCATATTGTGCATCGAACAGGGGTTAATAAATAAATTAAGCAGAACAGAAAAAAAAGAGCCACTTTCATATATTCACACCTACATACCCAGACACACTTATATAAAGAGAGAGATGCTTTGTTACTATGCAGTCTCAGTTTCTGCCTTAGGCAAATGTCTTCTGCTGTAGCCTCAGGCAGACAAATGTCTTATGAGTAGAATTAGTAGTCTGAAGCTGTACAGAAGCCTAGCAATCATCATTATCACCATCACTGTTTTAACATTTATTTTTCCAAGCCTTCATGGCTCAAATGAAAGCACATTGGCAAAGCAGAGTTTTATAAGGTCAGACATCCCTCTTGTCTTCAATTGTTACCTGTTTCCAAGCAAAGTAATAATCTCCCAGTGTATCAAACAACAAATAGCCTGCACATGTTTATGAAAAGAACTGGAAATAAATAACACCAAATGAATGAGCCATTTGTTTACAAAGATCATACAAGATGTCAAGAAGCCCAGACATGTTTTCATGTATGCACACGTGTGTGTGTGTTTGTGCACATGCATATGTCATCATCATCATCGTTTAACGTCCGTTTTCCGTGCTAGCACGGGTTGGACGGTTCGACCGGGGTCTGGGAAGCCAGGGGCTGCACCAGGCTCCAGTCTGATCTGGCAGAGTTTCTACAGCTGGATGCCCTTCCTAATGCCAACCACTCCGCGAGTGTAGTGGGTGCTTTTTACGTGCCAGGTGCCAGGGGGGTCCTGCATTGGCCACGATCGGTTGGAGCTTTTAATGTGCCACCGGCACGGAAGCCAGCCAAGGCGGTGCTGGCAACGGCCACGTTCGGATGGTGCCTTTTATGTGCCACCGGCACAGAAACCAGTCGGGGTGGCGCTGGCATCGGCCACGTTCGGATGGTGCTTTTTATGTGCTACCGGCACATTCTACATCCTTGCATGAAAAACATGAAACAAAAAACAGTGACTTTTCTTGATATTCCCTGCTTACAAATCATCCTGTAGCTCTGCACTTTCAAAGACAAAGAGAATAAAAATCTATTTACTCATTAAAACAAGTCACATTCAGCAACACAAAGGGTATCTAGTTATAAAACAAATACCTCATATTTATCTAACAAATATACAGGTAAAATAAATGAATGTGTGTGTGTGCACACATGTGTATACTAACCGATTGCGAAGTTTTTCTTCAAAAATCTTCTTATTTTTCACTTTTCCATCGGTATTTTCCTCTGATGGGTCTGTTAGCATTTCTGCTGGTTCCTTTTCTTCTCTAAGAGCCTACAGAAAAATGAAGAAATACCAAAATAACAACTCCATCAAACTTATTCCACAAATATGCATGTTGTATGATATACAACTTTACGAATTAACCAATCATCAGATGAATAATAAGAGGAAATTAGAGAATACAGAATATTAAGTTCATACACAAGAGACTTGCACAACCTTTTCATCATTTAACCATTATGTAACTGTATTACATGCCACCGGCATGTAAATAGCACCGTTCGAGCGTGATCGTTGCCAGTGCCACATGACTGGCTCCCAAGCTGGTGACACGTAAAAAGCATCATTCGAGCATGGCCAGTGCCAGCTGACTGGTCCCATGCCGGTGGCACGTAAAAAGCATCATTCAAGCGTGGTCATTGCCAGTGCCAGTTGACTGGTCCCATGCTAGTGGCATGTAGAAAGCATCATTCGAGCGTGGTTATTACTAGTGCCACCTGACTGGCTCTCATGCCAGTGGCACATAAAAAGCACCATTCGAGCATGGTCTTTGCCAGTACTGCTTGACTGGCCCTCATGCCGGTGGCATGTTAAAAGCACCCACTACACTCTCGGACTGGTTGGCATTAGGAAGGGCATCCAGCTGTAGAAACATTGCCAGATCAGATTGGAGCCTGGTGCAACCTTCTGTCTTGCCAGCCCTCGGTCAAACCATCGAACCCATGCCAGCATGGAAAGCGGATGTTAAACGACGATGATGATGATGGCTTCCATGGAAAAATACATTCTGCCTTTGTGTTTTTCTAATTTCCGAAACAACCAGGAATTGAGTCTCCCACAGAAAAAAATTTAAATGGCATGAATACCTGAATGCCCTGTACTGCTCTAAATATCTTATGACAAATGACTAACAAAGAGTTATATCAGGGCATATATCACAGACAATATGAAAGCATGGGCTGAGGCCAGTGCCCCCTGACTGGCTTCTGTGCTGGTGACATGTAAATAGCATCATCCAAACATGGTCAACGCCAGTGCCCCCTGATGGTTCCTGTGCCAGTGGCCTGTAAAAAGCACCTACTACACTCTCAGAGTGGTTGGTGTTAGGAAGGGGCATCCAGCTGTAGAAACCTTGCCAGACCAGATTGGAACCTGATGCAGCCTCCTGGCTTCCCAGACCCCAGTTGAACCGTCTAACCCATACCAGCATGGAAAACAGACATTAAACGATGATGATGATGATAAAAGGTTTAATGAAATAATTAACATAAATACAGGTATGGCTATGTGGTTAAGAGGTTTGCTTTGAAACCATATGGTTTTGGGTTCACTTGCACTGCATGACACCTTTGGCAAGTGTCTTCTATTATAACTCCAGGACAGCTAATGCGAGTGAGTTTGGTAGGTAGAAACTGGAAGCTTGTTAGATATGTATGTATGTGTGTGCCTTTGCATTTTTTTTCCCCTGCCTCCACCACTACTTGTCAACTGGTGTTGGTTCGTTTACGTCCCTATAAGTTAACAGTTCGGCAGAAGCGACTTAGAGCAGTACCAAACTTAAAAAATAAAACCGATTATAGCAGCGACTCCATTTAAGAATATCGAAAGAAGGAATATTATTCTGAAATATCATATCAAACTATGGATGGTTAAATTACAACAGGTATATAGCCCATTGTCTATATTATAGTGCATTGTTGTACCATTCAAAACTTTTTATTCTTTACAAACAATACACAATGCTTCAAGCGAACTACAATACTCTCCCATTAATAAATAATAATTGGGGGGGGGGTCGATTTATAGGATAAAGTCTTCAAGGCAAGCTCCTGGCATGGCATCTCATGCTGCATAGGTCAAAGAAAGGGGCTAGACCCCTACCTAGAAGAATAAAAGCAAAGTTACAGAAGCATTGATGACAATTCAAAACCAATATGACTTGGGGGAAGAAGGCCTTCAAATAGCAGCCAAATCTCCCCCGAATCATACCCTAACCTTAGAAAAGAAGAACTTAATCGGTGATGTGGTACTGCTATATACAAAAAACAAAAAGAGACAAGACGGTCATGGTTGGAAAGCTTTTGCTCATAAAACACGATGGCTATGGTTGAAATGTCACAGATCATAGGTCCATTTGATTACAGCTAATCTGGAGGTAAACAACAACAACCAATGACCGTGTTTAGCACTGACTGACCTTGTTTATTCCCAGTCGTAATCCATCTTGACCAGAAAGGTCAACTTCTGAGATGTCTGTTACTGTCACAGTGTGATCGTCCAAATCATAAACTTTGGGATCAAGAAGATGTTTGATTTCTTCAGGAATTGCAGATTCTCGTGCCATTGTCTTGAACAGTTCTCGTTTCTAAAAGAAGAGAGAAAGAAAACAAAATACAAGATGTTTAGGATTTTTATCTTTAGTAGAAAATATCATCATCAATATTTAGTGTTGGTTTCTATGTTTACTTGTTGCAGTCATTAGACTACGGCCATGCTGGGGCATCACCTTGAAGAGATTTTAGTCAAATGAATTGATCCCAGTACTTTTTATTTACTTTTTTTAAGCCTGGTACTATTCTATTGGTCTCTTTTGCTGAACTGCAAAGTTACAGGGATGCAGAACACACACACACACATATATACACAAGTTTTTTTTTCAGTTTCCATCTACCAAATCCACTCCCAAAGGTGCCATGCAGTGGGACTGAACTCAGAACCATGTGGTTGGGAAGCAACTAACTTCTTGCCCCACAGCCACACCCATGCCTTCATATTCACCATACTATTATTTTCTTCCCACTTTTTATTTAATCTTTCTATTTCAGATTCCCCACAATCCCCCATCCCTACCAAGAAAAAAACAACTTATAAGTGCAGGCATGGCTGTGTGGTAAGAAGCTTGTTTCCCAACCATATGGTTCCAGGTTCAGTCCCACTGCATGGCACCTTGGGCATGTGTCTTCTACTATATATATATATATATATATATATGTGTGTGTGTGTGTATGTGTCTGTTCCCCCACCATTGCTTGACAACCGATGTTGGTGTGTTTACATCCCCGTAACTTAGTGGTTCCGCAAAAAAGACCGGTAGAATAAGTACTAGGCTTACAGCGAATAAGTCTTGGTGGGGGAGGGGGGCATTTGTTCAACTAAATGTGGTGCTCCAGAATGGCCACAGTCAAATGACTGAAGCCAGTAAAAGCAAAAGAACACACAACAACCCACACCAAAGAAACTCACCTCTTTCCTTATTTCTCTTCTTTCTTTTTTCAGTTTTTCTTCCATCATTTTTTTGGCTTTATGTTGTCGTTCCTTCTTTCGTTTCCTGAAACCTGTCAGGAAATTCCTGTAGAGGAAAAGAGTGAAAAAAATTAGATTAGCTACAAAAGAAATGAAAAATTAATGAAATTAATCAAGGAAAAAATACATATATATCTGGCACAGCTGTGTGGTAAGAAGTTTGTTTCCCAACCACATGGTTCCAGGTTCAGTCCCACTGCGTGGCACCTTGGGCAAGTGTCTTCCACTATAACCTCAGGTTGACCAAAGCCTTGTGAGTGGATTTGGTAGACGGAAACAGAAAGAAGCTCATCGTACATGCAGTGGCTGTGTGGTAAGTAGCTTGCTTACCAACCACATGGCCCCCAGGTTCAGTCCCACTGCGTGGCACCTTGGGCAAGTGTCTTCTACTATAGCTTCAGGCCAACCAAAGCCTTGTGAGTGGATTTGGTAGACAGAAACTGGAAGAAGCCTGTCATATATCATCATCATCATCATCATCATCATTTAGCGTCCGTTTTCCATGCTAGCATGGGTTGGACGGTTCAACTGGGGTCTGGGGAGCCCGAAGGCTGCACCAGGCCAGTCAGATCTGGCAGTGTTTCTACAGCTGGATGCCCTTCCTAACGCCAACCACTCCGAGAGTGTAGTGGGTGATTTTATGTGCCACCGACACAGGTGCCAGACGAGGCTGGCGAACGGCCACGCTCGGATGGTGTTTTTATGTGCCACCGACACAGGTGCCAGACGAGGCTGGCAGACGGTCACGCTCGGATGGTGTTTTTATGTGCCACCGACACAGGTGCCAGATGAGGCTGGTGGACAGCCACGATCGGATGGTGTTTGTTACGTCCCCAAAGCACGGAGGCCAGTCTATGCGGTACTGGCTACGGCCACGTTCGGATGATTTTCTTGTGTGTCACCGGCACTGGTACCAAAGATACAAATTCCATTGATGTTCATCTATTTTGATTTGTTTTGATTGATTTTCACTTGCCTCAACAGGTCTTCACAAGTGTCACAAGAAGGAGGTATGCACAGGTACACGGTGGACTGACTACGTCCCAGGTAGGGGCCACGGGTTATGGCCTGACTGACTAGTCTTGCCGGGTCTTCGGATGGTGTTTTTATGTGCCACCGACACAGGTGCCAGATGAGGCTGGCGAACGGCCACGATCGGATGACGTTTGTTACGTGCCCACAGCACGGAGGCCAGTCGATGCGGTACTGGCTACGGCCACGTTCGGATGGTTTTCTTGTGTGCCACCGGCACTGGTACCACAAAGATACAAATTCCATTGATGTTCATCTATTTTGATTTGATTTGATTTGATTTTCACTTGCCTCAACAGGTCTTCACAAGTGTCACAGGAAGGAAGGAAGGTATGCACAGGTGGACTGACTACGTCCCAAGTAGGGGCCACGGGTTATGGCCTGACTAGTATTGTCCGGGGTCTTCGGTTGGTGTTTTTATGTGCCACCGACACAGGTGCCAGATGAGGCTGGCGAACGGCCACGATCGGATGGTGTTTGTTATGTGCCCACGTCACAGAGGCCAGTCGATGCGGTACTGGCTACGGCCACGTTCGGATGGTTTTCTTGTGTGCCAACGGTACTGGTACCACAAAGATACAAATTCCATTGATGTTCATCTATTTTGATTTGATTTGATTTGATTTTGATTTTCACTTGCCTCAACAGGTCTACACAAGTGTCACACACTTGCCTCAACAGGTCTTCACAAGTGTCATAAGTAGGTGTCACACACTTGCCTCAACAGGTCTTCACAAGTGTCATAAGTAGGAAGGTATGCACAGGTGGACTGACTACGTCGCCGGGTCTTCGGATGGTGTTCTTATGTGCCACCGACACAGGTGCCAGATGAGGCTGGCGAACGGCCACGATCAGATGGTGTTTGTTGTGCCCACAGCACGGAGGCCAGTCGATGCGGTACTGGCTACGGCCACGTTCGGATGGTTTTCTTGTGTGCCACCGTACTGGAACCACAAAGATACAAATTCCATTGATGTTCATCTATTTTGATTTGGTTTGATTTTCACTTGCCTCAACAGGTCTTCACAAGTGTCACACACTTGCCTCAACAGGTCTCCACAAGTGTCACACACTTGCCTCTGCCTCAACAGGTCTTCACAAGTGTCACACACTTGCCTACAGGTCTTCACAAGTGTCATAAGAGGGAAGGTATGCACAGGTGGACTGACTACGTCGCCGGGTCTTCGGATGGTGTCTTTATGTGCCACCGACACAGGTGCCAGATGAGGCTGGCGAACGGCCACGATCGGATGGTGTTTGTTGTGCCCACAGCACGGAGGCCAGTCGATGCGGTACTGGCTACGGCCACGTTTGGGTGGTTTTCTTGTGTGCCACCGGCACTGGTACCACAAAGAATACAATTCCACTGATGTTCATCTATTTTGATTTGTTTTGATTTGATTTTCACTTGCCTCAACAGGTCTTCATAAGTGTCACAAGAAGGAAGGTATGCACAGGAGGACTGACTATGTCCCAGGTAGGGGCCACGGGTTATGGCCTGACTAGTCTTGCCGGGTCTTATATATATGTATGTATATGTTTGTCCCCCAACATCACTTGACAACCGATGCTGGAGTGTTTACATCCCCACAACTTAGCGGTTTAGTAAAAGAGACCAATAGAATAAGTACTAGGCTTACAAAGAATAAGCTCTGGGGTCGATTTACTCCAATAAAGGCGGTGCTCCAGCATGGCTGTAGTCTGCAGATTGAAACAAGCAAAAGTTGAAAGAATTAAATGATTACAATTTCTTTTCTTTTATTCTTTTATTTGTTTCAGTCATTAGACTGTGGCCATGCTGGAGCACCGCCTTTAGTCAAGCAAATCAACCCCAGGACTTATTCTATCGGTCTCTCTTACCGAACCGTTAAGTGACGGGGACATAAACACACCAGCATTGGTTGTCAAGCGTTGTTGGGGGGACAAACACAGACACACAAACATACATATATATATATATCGACAGGCTTCTTTCAGTTTTCATCTACCAAATCCACTCACAAGGCTTTGGTCGGCCCGAGGCCATCTGCTTTCCATGCTGGCATGGGTCGGACAGTTTGACTGAGAGCTGGCAAGCCAGAAGGCTGCACCAGACTCCAATCTGATCTAGCTGAGTTTCTACAGCTGGATGTCCTTCCTAATGCCAACCACTCCAAGAGTGTAGCGGGTGCCTTTTACATGCCACCTGCACGAGGGCCAGTCAGGCAGTACTGACATCAACCACGCTTGAATGGGGCATTTTACTTGCCACTGGCACAGCAGCCAGTCTGGCAACACTGTTGTTAACTGAAATAAAACAAACAATTCTTGCAGAAATCATTTATCATCATCACATCATTTAATGTCTACTTTCCATGCTGGCATGGGCTGGACAGTTTGACTGAGGACTGGCAAGCCAGGAGACTGCACGAGGCTCCTCTTCCTCCTCATCATCATCATCCAGTGTTTTAAATCCGGGTTTTGTTCCCACTTAGCAAAGGTGGCCGGATCTATCTCAATGCCATGGCAACCGATGCAGGCAGGTGCAGCCCACCTCAACCTTGCTATCATGAGGCTTATTTGGAGCTGGAGCTTCTATGAGGAGCATACCGTTGCTTACCCCAAACCTCAGTTTCTAGATATGAGTGGTCCCGAGACCAAGGCCTCAACCATGATTTTTTAGAAATGTGGTGGAAAACTAGCTCAGGAAGGCAGGGACTCTACTCCCCGAGACCCCTCTCAGAGCACCCACTGCCTATATTATATTATCATTGTTAAACAAATTTGATATGGCAAAAACAGTAGAGAGTTGAACTACATGATTTTATGATTGGGGGTTTAAATCCTACTAAGGTTGTTTTCGTCTTTCGGTCCTCCATGGGATAAGGTAACAGTATCATTAAGAGGCACAGATGCAGCTGTGGGGTTAAGATGCTTGCTTTCCAACTATGTCGTTTCAGGTTCAGTCCCACTGCTTGGCACTTTGGGCAAGTGTCTTCTATTATAGTCCTAAGCCAACCAAAGCCTTGTGAATGGATTTGGTAGATGGAAACTGAAAGAAATTTGTCATATGTCTATGTGTGTGTATGTGGATGTGCATGGCTTAGTGGTTAGGGTGTTGGACTCATGATCACAAGATTGTGGTTTCAATTCCTGGACCCGGTGATGTGTTGTATTCTTGTGCATAACACTTCATTTCACATTGCCCTAGTCCACTCAGCTGGTAAAAACAAGTAATCCCATGGCATCCCATCCAGGGAGGAATATTTATGCCAAAAAACTGGGAAACCAGCCCCATTCCCCTTACAGAGTAATGTGGACTAACCATATATTTTGTTTTTATTTGTTTCAGTCATTTGACTGTGGCCATGCTGGAGCACCGCGTTTTGTTGAGCATTAAATGATTATGATAATGGTGATGCATATAATGAAGTTAAGTGATTGAATCATATTGTCAAACAAAATTCCTGCTAATACTTTTATTCTTTTGTGATCAACGGAACTAAAGTACTTGGATTGATCTGATATTCGTATAAAGCACAGGTTCTCAAAATGGGTGCTGCTGCTCCCCCAATGAGCGTTGAGATGGTCCAGGTGGATGCTGGTGTGTAAGGGGGCAGTAGAGAAAAATGAGGCGTTGGGAGGAAGGCAGTTGATTGGGGGACGCTATGAATTTATTATATTATTATTATAGTATTGTATACAAATTACATAATATTACATTAAATATCAAATGATTCATAGTATATATAAATTAATAAAATATAAAATGTTTATTTATACATAAAAATAGGGGTGGAGCGTTGAGGGTATTATGTGCCTGTGAGGGGGACGGTGACCCCAAGTTTGAGAACCTCTGGTATAAAGCTTTGTAGACGTGAATGGAATTATAACAGGAGAAAATCTCCCTTACATAATGGGACCATTGTTAAAGCTAAAAATTATCATCCTTACATTATTATTAGTCAGTTGTTATACTTAACAATTATGACACAAGAATATCTCCATTCCATGAGAATGAAGGACGAAATAGACCCCGATGCCAAAATATGATTGTTGTGTAACCTCAAATCAGCAATGATTTGTGATCAAATGTGTTCCTGTCATGACCATCCCGTCTTTCATTCAGATAGTGATTTTTGGCCCGGAATAGCCGAAGTGGCCTTCATTATTTTAAGGTGTGATTTGAAAGCAATTTGAATGCTTTTAAGTAGAGTGACTGTGTATAAAATTACTCATTGCTATAGGTTGTAGACGATTCCTCGTTAACGTAGTTTTTATGAAATTACCTGTAAACAGGTGTTGCTTAGTCCCAATTCACCTCTTCTCAAGTAGATCCATGATCAAGGAAGCTACAGTCGTGACCATCCAGTTTTTTTATTCAGACACTGTGTATGGAGAAAGATATTACCCAATACATCCTACCTTTTTAAGATACGTAAGGTATGATTTGAGGAAGATTTGGCTCAGAAGTGTTAGAATGACGGGTAAATGTCATGCGGTATTTGTTCAGGGTCTTTCTGTTCTGAATTACCTTTAATCTTTCTGAGGTCGATAAAAATAAAGTACCAGTCAAATTCTGGTGTCAATGATAAGGGATAATGCCCTCCCTTCAAAATTGCGGACCTTTTGCCTAAATTACAAACAATTCTAGCAGTTCGTAACGCTACATTTACAGACATCATGCAAAGAGGTTGACTCAAAAACAGTGAAAAACGAGAATATGTGCCGTTGGAATTCCTTTAAAAAGTATTCGTGACGTTAATAATCCGAGGAAACAGAATAACTTGGATTAGGAAACGAGTTATTTACTATCAAACCACGTGGAAGAAATATACAAGAGTTATATGAACATTAAACTGTTAATAATAGCTAAAGGTAAATTATAAAGGCTGTTATAAATACCTTCTGTTATTTTCGTCAAATGCAATGAAAACTTTGGTTTTACGATTTGTATTTGGGGCTTTATTTCGAGGAGCCATCGTTAAAATCTCCCCTCTGACTAAACACCGGTTATTAGCTCACGGTGTTCACTGAGTAGATGTGTCTGATATATTTTGGTTCCGGTAATTCGTTTAATAGATAAATAAAAAAATTGTTATTGAAAATACCTGCGACAAGTCTGTTCATGTTTGATGTCAAATCAAGCAACACGTTCAAAATTACGAAATATTTTTGAAAATATTTTTAATAACTGTTTTGGTTATAATTAAATTTAGTCAATTTTCGGTTCTAAAAGTGAAACTGAAAATATTACGTTTCGTTTTCCCTGTTCGCAATGACAAACATTTGCTTGGATGTTTACGAAATAAGAATGAAGTGCGAGGACGGTAAACCAACTGTATTTTGTTAAAAGGTAATTTAATCCACTCAAACTTGCTTAAATTCGAAAAGCACTGATTTTTCTAATCTGATGATAATACTTAAAAACATATTGTTTTGGTATTTGGTATTAAATGTCTTAAGACTTAAAGACTCCGCCGGTTACGACGACGAGGGTCCCAGCTGATACGATCAACGGAACAGCTTGCTCGTGAAATTAACGTGCAAATGGCTGAGCATTCCACAGACACGTGTACCCTTAACGTAGTTCTCGGGGATAATCAGCGTGACACAGAGAGTGACAAGGCTGACCCTTTGAAATACAAGTACAACTCATTTTTGCCAGCTGAGTGGACTGGAGCAACGTGAAATAAAGTGTCTTGCTCAAGGACACAACGCGTCGCCGGGAATCGAACTCACAACCTTACGATCATGAGCCGAATGCCCTAACCACTAAGCCACGCGCCCTCACTATTAAATGTACTATTATTAAAACCGATAGATTGCCTTATTTTTACCACAAAGCCATAAATTTGGTTAGGATAACATGACAATTATTATTATCACTAGATTTTAAACATTGGCATCTTGAATTGTTAAACGAAAAAAAAAATGGTAACTTTATTTGCTATTATCTTTAATCAATTCATTTAAAAGAAAGGTTATTGTTATTGCTGTTATTTAGCTTTTGGTCAGTCCCATTTATTATTAAGACATTCTATTCGTGACCATCTTTTACGTACTGGTAAACTTTGTATGGAATTGTGTATGTTCTTTTTCTAAAACAATAATGTATGATTTGAGTGACATTTGGCTGCTATTTCTAGCGAATCGAGTAACCACGTGAACTTGAGCATAAGTGTTTTTTTTTTCTTCTTGTTTTTAATAAACTTAAACAGAGTGTTATGTTATATAAATTGAAACAGCTATTCTTGTCTAGTTTCAATTCAGTCTTGATAGGGCCAATCTATGATCAAAGACATTCCAGCTGTGACCATCGCATCTATTTTTGAATAGTGTAAATCTAGCGTGTTTTTTTTCTACTTCGAAGAAGGTAAATTGTGGTTTGAATGTATTTCGGTGCTATTTCTAACAGACCGAGCGACCACATAGAGGTTGTTCAAGATTGCAATATTTCTAATTGTTGTTGTTGTTGAAGTACACCAATGCGTGGGGAGTTACACTGACTGCATTCCTCAATTTCCGGCGACATGACAATAGTTGATCGTGTCTGGTAAAATATATTTATTTACTTTTATTTACGTCGAAAAAAAACATAACTGGTATTCTTTCATAAACCGTAAATATGTTCTCTTAGCACAATACACTAACTCCTCTTACTTTATAAATATTATTTATTATTTTAACTCTTCTCCACCAAAGACCATCACATTCTCTCTAACACACCCTTTAGTTTAATATTTATTATCCAGTTCGAGCAGGAACTAAATTACTCCCAGACCATCTTTTTATATTTCATTGATGCTCAATTTCTTTCTTCTTCATTATTTAAACGATATAATTTGTTCACTTAAATTATATTTGTTCATTTATATAATGTAGCATATAGACGTAACTTAATGTCATGATATCAACTTAATTGCGTCGCTCTTGCAGGTTCTGTCTGTCATTTTATCGACGGAACAAAGATTTCCAAATATTCGTTGTTATCTACTAATCTACTTACGTTCTAGGTTTAAATCCCACCTAGATAAACTTCTCCCTTCGGCTTTCCGATGTCTATGTAATAAAGTATCAGTTGGGTACTTAAGTCTTATCGACTTTTCTTTTCAAAGTTTCTAGCCTTGTTTTTATGTTTAAAATCAGTTATCTTTTCGAACCAATTGCTTTTGAAACCCCTGCAATCTACAGCCTTATAAAAGAAACGTTTTTATCTTACTTCGGTATAAAATTTGTTAAAACAAACGAGGAACAACGAAAAGACTCATGGTTCTGTGAAATATCCTCAGTAGCCATCGAGGATATGACAGCTGGAAAGAGAAAGGCCTACATCAGAACTCAGCTGAATAGGCTGGCGCAACTTGGAACTGTGTGCCTCGCTCAAGGACACAACGTGCCACCTAGTCTAGGAAACGAACTAATGTTTCTTTCGACTGTGAGTTGAATACTTTAAAAACTAAGCTAGACATTTTCACTTAGTGAGTTGCTAATCACGTCTGAAGTATTTCTGTTGCTACATTTGGGATGTAGTTTATAAATGTTTGATCAACCCGAGTTTTATCAGAGATTGTAAGCCTTAACTTTTTTCAGGACTTTAAGAGTGTTAGCTGTGTTGTGTTTTTATTGTTTAGGTCAACTCTAACAACCTTATGATAAAAAATAGAAAAGAGAACTTCAGTTGTAAAAATCTATCTTTTCTGAGGTGCAAAAAAAATCTAAGGACATTAACAATATCCAGTTTGTTCTGTTCTAGGACAAAAGGAAGTAATTTCAGTAGAAACTTCGCTTCCCTATTATGTCTTTCATTATATCCCATTTCTAAAGTGGAACAGAGAGGTAGGATTACCTTCTTTCTTGTTTCTCACAGAATGCATCCAATGAGTCTTAGTTAACACTGAGTTTGAGGCCTAAATCGGATAAACATTTGTCTAGATAAATTGGATTTAATATGAACTGTGGTAAGCCTGACTTACTGTGTACCTATCCTTGTTTTAGAATAGTTAGGCCATGGCCCACATCTCATAAGAGTTGACTTAAAAGATTGACAACTGGAATGGCATTTGCTCATAAACATTGCTGATACTGATTATAATTATTATTAACCATTTTCCAAGAATGATTGTTCTTCCTTTTTACTTTCATTCTTACTTTTTCTTCTGTAAAATTTTATAGTATGGATGGATGTATCTTAAGTTACCTTATTTTCAGATTTGCAATTTGACAATCTTTTTTTTCTCTCTCACTTATAATTAAGATAAGAGACAAGCATTCTGAAAATGGAAAAAGATGCAGACATCTTAAGCAAATATAGATTAGTTACAAATAAACTGAAAAAGTAAGTGTAATTTTAATTTGTGTTTTCTTTTCTGTGATTTAAAAATTCACTCCTCAAGGAAGTGGTCTGGGGCTTGGCAAAAAATGAATGAATAATGTGTGTGTGTATGTGTGTATACAGGCAGGCAGATAGATAGAGAGAGCTAGATAGATGTAGACAGACTGTAGATGTCAGTGTGGTTAAGAAGTTTGCTTCTCAACCACATGGTTTTGGGTTCAACCCTACAGCTTGAAACCTTGAACAAATATTTTCTACCATATACCTGGACTGATCAAAGCCTTATGAGTGGATTTGGTTGAGGGAAACTAAAAGAAGGTTATCATCATCATCTATCTATCTATATATATATATATATATATATATAATATATATATATATAATATAATATATATATATATATATATATATATATATATATAGGCCTGCTCGCTTAGCCAGTGGGATGGCGTCATTTGAAAGCTAAAACAATGTGAAGTACATTGTGACCAGCGATGTGTAGCAACATCTGATAGCCTGATCGGTCACAGTGGTCACCTTGGATTTTCAGAACAACCCGCTGTGTTGAGGAGACCTATTGAGTCAAGTACATGAACATCGAAATAAATATCAATGGAAATAGTAGTTGTGATACCTGTGCCGGTGGCACATAAAAAGCACCACCCGAATGTGGCCGATGCCAGCGCCGCCTCGACTGGCTTCTGTGCCGGTGGCACGTTAAAAGCACCAACCAATCGTGGCCGCTGCCAGACTCCCCTGGCACCTGTGTCGGTGGCACGTAAAAAGCACCCACTACACTCGCGGAGTGGTTGGCGTTAGGAAGGGCATCCAGCTGTAGAAACACTGCCAGATCAGACTGGAGCCTGGTGCAGCCTCCTAGCTTCCCAGACCCCGGTCGAACCATCCAACCCGTGCTAGCGCGGAAAACGGACGTTAAACGATGATGATGATGATATATATATACATACACATTTGAAAGTTTGTGTGTAAATGAGTGTGTGTGTATATCTGTGTCTTCTTCCCTTGACATTACTTAGTAGTTGTAAATAATTGTCACAATCGTACAATGTCATTCATTTATGATAGCCTGTGATAGCATGTCTGGCTGTGAGGAAATATTACCTTGCTTGGAAACAGATGAAGGTTGACATGAGCACCAGCACTGTTTAGATATTTAGGTCACCATGCAGTTTACATGACTACAGACTCTGAGGGAAAAGGGGTTGGCTTTATGCTATGGCATGTGAGGTTAAACTATGAGAAAGGTGGTGCGGACTGAACAAGTTCTACTAGAGGAGGTGCATGGCTCCTCACATTCAGAAGAGAGAGAGAGAATGGTCACAGACGTTAAGCAAACAAATGAAGTGTACAATCTATCATGTAGTGTTTGTATTTCGTTTGCTTATTGGTAAAGAAGGGTTTATGATGATGGACTGCAAAATCTGAGTGAGATTGATGCACAGGATGACTCTGGAAAAGAATGGGCTGGTGGGGGAATTCCAGAGAGATAACATCCTGGAAGGAAGGATCTTCTTAATCCACTCCTATGTACAGTCAACCAAAAGGCTGATGAAATGAAACCAGTGCCGGTGGCACGTAAAAAGCACTATCTGAACGTGAAGAATGCCAAGCCTGCCTGACTGGCTCCTGTGCCGGTGGCATGTAAAAAGCACCCACTACTCTCTCAGAGGGCATCCAGCTGTAGAAACATTGCCAGATCAAATTGGAACCTGGTGAAGCTGCTGGCTCTCCAGACCTCAGTCAAACCGTCCAACCCATGCCAGCATGGAAAATAGACATTAAGCAATGATGATGAATCAGCTGCTACCCAAACCATGGCTTTTTAGTCAACTGACATATTACATATGGATTGAGAAGATGGTTCT
Organism: Octopus sinensis; assembly: GCF_006345805.1. Classification (NCBI taxonomy): domain Eukaryota; kingdom Metazoa; phylum Mollusca; class Cephalopoda; order Octopoda; family Octopodidae; genus Octopus; species Octopus sinensis. Next base: position 83,406,540 of record NC_042998.1, read on the forward strand.
AGTCAAACATGAAAGCTTGACTCAGTTATATAATCAGTTGTTTTCTGTTTACATATGACTTACACATGCAGTACGTATGTGTGTGTTTGTTTGTTTCACTTGCTTTTGGTGTTCTATTTCCTGCTGAAGATTGGTTTAGAACTGAAGAAAGCTGCCAAAGAGTTAGACATGGCAACTGAAACCAGCGCGAGGCAAACGTGGTTGACAAGACCACAGATGGAACCTTGTTGGCAGAGGCTAATCCATTCATTACTGCTTCACTAAGGTGCTGTGTACAAGTTAAGAGATAAAATTCTTGTGACTTTGAGATACCTGCTGAAAATGCTGAAAGGTTTCTGATGTTGTGGAGGTTTGCAATATCTTAAAATCTTTTAAGTAGCTTCAGCAGTTTTTGTATCAGGCAAAGCATCTCTTGATGTTTATTTTACTTATATTTATGTATGTGTGCATCTATAATCACACACATATACACGGTCATATATCATCATCATCATCATCATCATTTAACGTCCGTTTTTAGCACGGGTGGACGGTTTCGACCGGGGTCTGGGAGCTCGGGACTGCCCCAGGCTCCAGTCTAGTTGGCAGGTTTCTACAGCTGGTGCCCTTCTACGCCAACCACTCCGCGAGTGTTAGGTGTTTTTACGTGCCACCTGCACAGGTGCCAGAGGGTCTGGCATCGGCCACTTCGGATGGTGCTTTTTATGTGTGGGGGGGGAGAAATATAGGGGAGCACCAGTGGGAGGTGGTTCAGAGAAATGATGACAGGTTCTAGGCAAGTAGAACGTAGGATATCAAGAGAGGGGTTGCATGGTCAAATAGCGTATGAAGAGGGGGGTTCGAAGAGAGACACCTAATGGTGGTGGGAGAAGCGACATCCGGTATAGATGGAGCAAATATAGAGATATCCGGTATTGGTGGTGGGGGTGGGCAAGGGCGGGTGCACCGGGAATATGACGGGCTGGCTTAAAAATGCTCTTAGCAAAGGAAGAGGGGGGATGGCAGAAACGTAAAAGAAGAGAGAGAAGGGAACTAGTGGAACCCCGCGAAATGGGCCGCCATTGAAAAAACCCCTGTATGGAGAAATAATATGCAATACAAGGCGAAGCGAAAATAGTAATATAAATAATAATATAATAATAATAATAATAATAAGCAAATTTTCGACGAGGATCAAGGGACAATACTAATACTACTAATAATAGTAATAATAATAAATAATAAACAGCTCAACCACAACATTAGATTAGAAAGACTCTCTTATCTTGGGAACATTTCGTTCTTCGGCCTGACAAGGAATATGACGGGCTGGCTAAATGCTCTTAGCAAAGGAAGAGGGGGGATGGCAGACAACGTAAAAGAGGGAGAGAGAGAAGGGAAATAGTGGAAACCCGCGAAAATGGGCCGCCATTGAAAAAACCCCTGTATGGAGAAATAATATGATGTATAAAATTTTATTTCGACCCTTGTTCATTTTAGACGTTTTCTGAAAAAGCCAAATGTAGCTGAAGGAAGTGAACAGTTCGGTGAGTTGCTTTGCTTACATACATTTTCCTTGCATTGTCTTTTGAATGACTGTATGGTTCAGAAGTTCACTTTGCAATCATGTGATTTTGTGTTCTATCCCATCGTCTGGCATAATTTCAAGAAATAAAACTCCAGGAGGGAAATTTAGTAAACAAAAGCTGTGCAGAAGCCTATCGGATTTTTATGCTTACATATATATTGGGGAGGTGAGGGTATTGCTGAATTGGTAAGGTATAAAATAATAAAACTTTGTGGTGTTCCCTTTCACCTGCAATTATGCATCTTTACAGGTTGACAAATACCTTGTGAATGGAGTTTGGAAGACCGACACTATTGAAGTATACACACACACACTGTTTGTGTTTATGTATCTTCTGCTGGTATACTTGGAGAGAAAAAAAAATCAATAAGCCAGTGATTTCATAGAAAAGTAATCTTTGATATTCGATCCTCCTGAGTTGTTCAGATTCTCCCGAATCACTTTTAGTCATGGTTGAAACCCCTTTGGACACAGCTCTCCTTGATCAGAAGTGAGCTACAGTTAAACAACATCAGCCTATTTTGTGGTACTTATTTACAACTTGATAGACTAGAGGATGTAAACAGTTAAGCAATGTTATCTATGGACACAATTAAATAATGATATAAACTTGATGCTTGCTACTACTATTCTGTGTGACTAACATGTATTAGCAATATATATTGGTATATAAGTAATAGAAACGTGTGTTATAACTGCAATGTCTCATAATTCTGTGTCAGTATGATGTGATATATGTATAATGTAACAATAAGTACTTTTTCTTTTTCAAGTAGCTGCAACTAAGATGTGTTTCAGAATGTCTGACCAGGAATCTCTCTCTCCAATTAGCTTCATTAAAGCCTCAAAATCATGTTGAGTTTGTCTGCCAGTAGCACCAATGCCCTCTATTAGGGTATGGAAGTTTACAGAATATAACATCTGATATAGCCTGCTGTCCAGCATAATAGCAGTGGCCAGAAAAGCTTTCCCCTACTTTGAGCAATGATGGTAGAAAAGGGTAGAATGTATCCATAAATCCTGTTGGTTTTGTGTTTGCACCATCAGATGTCTTGAGCTCTTATGGGAAACCTGGTGCACATACCATCAAAACAATCATGAAGTTTCTTCTCCAAAATCTGTCCATAGAGAAGAATTCTCCCCACTTAACTTAGATTGTGATTGTCTGTAGACACAGTAAAATAAAAGTGTTAGCTCAATGTTTGCTACTTTATCATTCTACCATCCTGTGTAAGTTAACACAGTAGAAATCTGTGTGATAACAACAATATCACATATGCCTCAACGTATCATCATCATTTAATGTCTGTTTTCCATGGGTTGCATGGTTGAACAGGAGCTGGCAAGCCAGAGAGCTGCACCGAGCTCCTGTTGTCTGTTTTGGCATGGTTTCTACAGCTGGATGCTCTTCCTAATGCCAACCACCTTACAGAATGTACTGGATGTTTTTTACATGGCACCAACACCTGTGCTTTATACAAGGAGCCATCACCAGTCATGGCACCAGCACTGCCTGTGACAATTAACTCATGTCAAGCCTCTAGTGTAACAACAAATATTAGCCATTCAAAAACGCATAAAAACTGTTAACTTCACTTCAACATTTATTACTTGCCGTCAATGACCAGGTTTCAATAAGGTGATGAAAATTTTGATTCCAAATGAAATTAACAGTCTTTGTGTGTTTTTGAATGGCTAATATGAGTCTCTCATGTTAAAATTGATTTTGTTTCAACTCACTTTCCAGACAATTATATCTATGGAATGTATATCTAGTCTAATGTATTTAACCCTCTGTAAGTTTTATTTTGTCTTTGTGTTTAGGTCTGTAAAAATTTGAACAAACTGTTTTCTTTTCTCTTCAACAGCTGCTTTGGCAAAGAATCTGCGTCGGCAAGAATGTCCTCAATATTCTGGTTTTTGCTGTTTAGCGCAAGCCAGGTAAGTTATTGCAGGTGTATGCATTCTGGGAGTGGTCTGTATTTCAATTCCCAGTGTCCATTTTTTAAAATATTTCTTTTCAGTGAAAGAGATGATTCCATAATAGAAACTTGACCATATTAATAATTACTGAATTTTCTCTCCTGGGAATTTCGCATGAAACGGTTCTTGTATTGTGAGGTGGAATTGTGTATACAATTATCTCTCTCACATCAAGATTTGCCCACAGGAGGAAGGGTTTTTTTTTAAAGATAAATTGGGTTATCTTCCTTGCATCTGCTAACTGAGATCGTTCCAATAAGCTAATCACTAATGAAATAGCAATTGTTAAAAACTGATCAAGTCCCAGCGTCCTGTGTAATTAGGACAAAAATAAACGAACACTGGACACCATACAGCTTGTCTAGAGTATCTCACTGAATCCTAGACTGGAAGTTGGAGCGTATAAAATGGTTCTTACACAGAGGCAGAATATATCTAGAGCAACAATTAATTAAACTGAGCAAAATTTCCCCTCTGGAGAGAAATTTGAAGTGTTTTTGGGGGCAAAATTATAAGTTTCTAGTGAGGACTTTTCTTTTTGTATGTTTGGAAAATTCTTTATTATTATTCACATTATTTTTGCTGATGATTTTCAAGGACGCTATTGTTAAATTAATATAAAGTTGTTAATGTTGTGCAATAAATTATTGTCATCATTTAAAGTGCTTTTTCCATGCTGGCATTGGATGTTTCAAGTGTAACCAATGAGCCAGAGGACTTTTGCTCGTTGGTCCTTGTATGCTTCGGCATGGTTTCCATGACTAGATGCACTTCCTAATGCTAATCCCTTTACATGACAAAAACCCCTCACTGGCATGTGTGGCTTTATGCTATATGTTGAGAGGTTAAAGTATGATAGAGGGACAGTATGTCTTGTTGTAGAGGAGACACATGGCTTCCCCATTCGAAAAGAGCAGAAAGAAATGGTAAGAGCATAACATTCAGGTACAATCTGATAATAAAAGAGCGAAAATAGGGATAGAGGATTGGAAATGAAGGGTGGGTAGGTAAATTTGTGTGAGTGTGGAAGGTAACTAACAGATGACTAGAGATGGAGACAGAATTTTTTTTATTATACAAGAAAGGAAATTGATAATTGGTAATGGGAGATGAGGAGATATGGAAAAATGATCAAAAAGCAATGATTTAGAACAACAGGTCAGTAAATCACAACCTGTGCTCCATAAGTCTGCTGAGACAAAACTGACTTGGGGCTGTACAACTGTAATGAGGATAATATCTTGTTGAGTTCACTTGGACGACAATGTAACCAACAATTCAATATGATTGGTATCATGTTTTGTACAACATGGAATTTTCCTCAGGTAAACAATTCTACTTCAGTTCTATATCCTAAGAGATGAGGAATTATGTACATTATTTACATTTGATGGATATTTGTCCTCATCTTGCTTGTTGTTAACACAACGTTTTGGCTGATACACCTGCCAGCCTTCATCAGGTGCTTGGGGAAATTTCAAACCTGGGTTCTCGTTCCTAAAGTATTTTTCAATGATGATGATGACGACAACGACGTTCTTCAGGTCACTGGAATTGAAATCGAAAATTTGGGGTTAGTAGCCTGCGCTCTTAACCACTATGCCCACTGGCATATGGCATAGTGGTTAAGAGCGCGGGCTACTAACCCCAAGATACAATGTTTGATTCCAGGCAGTGACCTGAATAATAATAATAGTAATGATAATAATAATAACAACAACATCGAAAAATGCCTTAGGAATGAGAACTCAGGTTCGAAATTTCTCCAAGACACCTGATGGTATATCAGCCGAAGTGTTGTGTTAACAACAAACAAGATGAGGACAAATATCTGTCAAATATAAATAAAGTTCTACTTCAAATCTGCTTTTTTTTAAATCACTGTTTCATGAAGAAATTCCAACATGTTGGCTTGCAGTCGAATAGCATAAACTGTGGTATCTGCCATAGTTAAGTGTAGAAAGTGGCTGTGGCTGTTTTCAGCTAATTGAGTAATTGTGTAGCGGCTTCTTGGTTAGTGTGTATTTGAGTCTACAAGCAGGCATATAATTATATTGGATTGCAGTTTACTTGCTGTCTATTAACACAACTTTTATTTCCAGGTGTGAACACACTTTGGCAAATGCTGCAGGAGAAGCTCAGGCTTTGACAGAGGCTGCGAGATCATTCCTCGAAGCAGAAATGGCAAACAGAGATTTAAAATGCCCAAGTTTTGAGGAGCATCTTTCTGCTGCCATCAACTGTTACAGCCATGCTATCAGAGTAAGGAACAATGGATTTTGCTTCTCTTCTTTTTTCTTTGTTTTTTCAATAATATTTTTGTTTATCCTTTTGTTTTTTGGGTGTGACTATGTGGTAAGAATTCTGCTTGCCCACCACAAGGTTTTGAGTTCAGACCCACTGTGTGGCACCTTGGGCAAGTGTCTTTTACTATAACCCTGGGCTGACCAAATCCTTGTGAATGAGTATTATAAATGAAAGCTGAAAGAAGCCTGTCATATGTATCATCATCATCATCAAGCAGTGTCAGTCATTTATAGTATTTTGTGAAGATATGACTGGCCATGGGGAAATATTATCTTTGCTTGGTCACAGGTGAGGGTTGCCAACAGGAAGGGCATCTGGCAGTAGAAAATCTGACTGCCCTCAACAAATTCTGTTCATCCCATGTGAGGATGGAAAATGGACATCATTATCATCCTCATCATTTAACGTCTGTTTTCCATGCTGGCCTTGAGTTGGACAGTTTGACAGGAACTGGCAAGCCAGAGGGTTGCACCAGCCCCCAATCGTCTGATTTTGGCATTGTTTCTATAGCTTGATGCCCTTCCTAATGCCAACGACTTTACAGGTTAGACTGGGTGCTTTTTACATGGCATCAGCACCAGTGTTTTGTACATGGTACCAGCACGGGTGCTTTTTACATGGCACTAGCACATGTGCTTTTCATGGCACATGTATAGGTGTTTTATACATGGCACAAGCACGTGTTTTTCATTTGGTATCAGTATGTGTGTATGATAAAACAAAATCCATATTTTGGTTGGTAAGGCAATACTAGAGAATATTTAAAACTCTATGACTGTGTATGGTGGACATTATATGTTTTGCTTTCTTTTACAGGTTCATATTGAGAACAAACAACCTGCACTTGGTGCTGCCCTTTGTATGGAACTCGGTGATGTTTTAATGGTAAGGACATATATTTATTTGCTTGTATTGGCTTCTTTACACAAAACTTTCAATGGAACTGACTAAACATTAATCAGTTATATAGTCCAATTCCAACCATTCTATAGAGAGTCAGTTATCATTTAAGGTCTGTCCTCCATGTTAGCATGGGTTGAATGTTTTGACAGGAGTTGGCAGAGCCAGGGACCACACTAGGCTGTTTTGGCTTGGTTTCTACAGCTGGATGCCCTTCCAAACACCAACCACTTTACAGGCTAGACTGGATGCATTTTACATGGCATCAGCACCAGCGTTTTATATGTATTACCAGCACGAGTGCATATTATACGGCACCATCAACAGTGCTTTTTACGTGGAACCAACAACAGTGATTTTTTATCAGTACTTTATTATTATTATTATTATTATTGTAATATAGGACTTGGACAAATGCTTATCACATTTCAGTCTGCTTGGTTGATAAAATAGATTCCACTTTTGTTTACATTATTAGAAGTAGGAAAGATATTCAGCTATAAAGACAATTACTGCAATAGTCTTGAGATATATTTGGGACATATTTAGAGAGATTGATTATTGATGATTAGAATTTGTAGAGATAGAATATAGGTGATTGAGAATTTTCTGTTGTTGTTGTCTGCCAGTTGGTAAAGGACAACCGTAGGTGATGAGATACTGTGAGAACTATGCACTAAATACCTTAAGATGTGTGTTGCAACAAGGAACTACCTGGTAAAGAGGATTGTCAGCAGGACAAAAACAAACCCTGCCAAAAGAATGGATGAACCCAGCAAAGGTTCAACAACTGTCTAACAGTACTCCACAGAGGATAGATACCAGTGGTGGGGAGGGAGTTCAGTAGCAGTAGTATGGAGGTATGCATTGTAATAGCGTGCCACTACCATTTGTTGGTGATTCTCTACTCCTGGTGGATGGCACTTTTACCTAATGAGATGTCAACCATCCAACCCATGGGTTTGTTTTGGGTAGTCATTGCTGGTGAGGGTTTTACTAGCTCAGTGTGCAAATCCTAACTTAACCTTTTTTAGACAAAATGTTTTGCATTATTTCATCTATTACATTCTGAGTTCAAATCCTGCTGTGGTCAACTTTGCTTTTCATCTCCACTTGGGCTGATGTAATCAATGGTTCTCTTCCCACCCTCAAATTTTATTCCATCTGCCTGTACTTCAAACATTTTTTTATTATCATTTTCTTAACTTTTAATTATAGTCATTGAATAAAGCCAGTGAATCTATGGGTCACTATCAGAGAGCTGCAGAACTTCAGTCACAGGTGAGTTTTTGTTTTCATCTAGTATAATGAAAATAATCTTAAACATTTCTTTCTCTTCACATCTCTCTCTCACCTATTTGGTGAATGGCCCTCATACTCACCCCTACTTGAACAGACATTTGGTAAGGAGCTTTCATTATTTCTTGATGCATCCACCTCATCTTTATGATAGACATGTTGTAGTACAACTGAAGACTCATTAGGTATGGTCCTGATTAAGAGCTCATAAAGCACAGTCCTTACTCGAAAGAAGATCAGGTGGCTTTTTGTTGTTTTTTTTTTATCAGAAATCTTTACTCTTTATTTACTGTTTGTTCTCTCATCATCCATATCAAGCATTGACACCTCCAGGAAATGTCTAGGCTCTTTTGACTCCCAACATAACAAACTTACCTTTCCTTTATGTTACCCATACAAAGAATACACCAAACTAGGGACAACTACAATTGTTAAGCAACTCTGTTGCTTTACTCACATTTTCTTCTCTCTCCTCCTCACTCTCTATGTCTTAGGTTACTGAGTACTCTGTGTTGACACCACCAGAAAATGCACCCAGAATGTTCTGTAAAGTAATTGGCAACAAAAAGCATATCCAGCTATAGAAGCTGGACCAAATGACATTACAAGCTTCAGTTTATAGGAGTAATAAATCCTAATAAGAAATGACTTGGATTGTGACGACTGTCTAACCCTGCTGGCATGGAAAGTAGAAGTAAGATGATGATCACACACACATGCACTCTCTCTCTCTGTCATCATCATCATCACCATCATTTAACGTCCGCTTTCCATGCTGGCATGGGTTGGACGGTTTGACTGAGGGCTGGCAAGCCAGAAGGCTGCACCAGGCACCAATCTGATCTAGCAGTGTTTCTACAGCTGGATGCCCTTCCTAATGCCAACTACTCCAAGAGTGTAGTGTGTGCTTTTTACGTTCCACTGGCATGAGGGCCAGTCAGGCGGTACTGGCCTTGACCACACTTGAATGATGCTTTTTTACATGCCACCAGCACAGGAGCCAGTCAGGCAGAACTGACAATGACCACGCACAAATGGTGCTTTTTACATGCAACCATGGCTTAATTATTCAACTGATAATTTGTATACTGTAGGAATGTTGTCAAAAACTGACAAGGGTTTATGCATTAACTACAACCACAATAGCAATATTTCATGTATATATATATATATATATATATATATATATATATATATTAGATGCAGATGTGGTTGTGTTGTAAGATTTTTGCTTCCCAACTACATGGTACCTTGGGCAAATTTCTTCTACTGAACTTCAGGGCAACCAAAGCCTTATGAATGGATTTGATATTTGGCAACACAACTGAAAGATGCTCATCATATGTGTGTTGTGTGTCTGCGTTTACCTCACCACCACTTGACAACATTTGTTGGTGTGTTTCCATCCCCATGATTTAGCAGTTCATTTAAAGAGACCGAGAGAATAAGTAGCAAGCTTTAAAAACAAAAATTGACTAAAAATTCTTCAAGATATTTGGGAAATCATAACAGACAAACCCTATAAACACACTCAGTGGTTGTTTGTCTGTTGTCTATTTCTCTTTATTTTTCAAAACAGTTTTCAAAAATATTTTTGCTGCACCATTTAAAAATATCTTTTGTATTTTTATATTTTTATGTTCAAAGAAATTTCTTTTTATAATTTTCTATTTATTTTGTTGTTTTTTTTTTCTTTGTTTATTAACTTTGCCTTGTTTAGGTGACAACAATTATAGCGTAGAAAAATGCATGAAATGAGAAATAAAGAAAGCTTCAAACAATGCTGAAAGTTTTAAAAAACCTTTATATTTTGAGCTCATATAAATACACATTTGTTTGACTGTATTCTTCTGAAGATAAGCCTTTACATCCGAAATGTAAAGATGGAAGACCTGGGATGAGGTGGTGAAGCACGACCTGCAAATGTTGGGCCTAACAGAGGTAATGACAAGTGACCGAGACCTTTGGAGATATGCTGTGTTTGAGAAGACCCGGCAAGTCAAGTGAGACCGTAACCGTGGCCTCTGCCAGTGCAGCATAACCAGCCCATTAAGAGTACCCTTCAATCATTGGGCAATAAACTATGCTTGCGAAGACCTGTTGAGTCAAGTGAAGTCATTGTCGTGGCCGATGACAGTACTCTCTGATTGGAACCTGTGCCAGTGGCATGTAAAAAGCACCATTCAAGCATGGTCATTGCCAGTGCCACCTTACTGACTCCCATGCTGGTGGCACGTAAAAAGCGCCATTCAAGCGTAGTCATTGCCAGTACAACCTAACTGTCCCTCATACCAGTGGCACATAAAAATCACCCACTACACTCTGTGAGTGGTTGGCATTAGGAAGGGAATCCAGCTGTAGAAACTTTGCCAGATCAGATTGGAGCCTGCTGCAGCCCTCAGTGAAACTGTCCAGCCCATGTTAGCATGGAAAGCGGACGTTAAACAATGATGATGATGAAAACTTTCTGCATTGTTAGAAACTTTCCTTGATTCTCATTCCATTAATTTTTCTACATCTGTACAACAATGCTTCAAGCAAATTACAACAGTTATATACTTTGTTTATTCTCAATTTAGGGTTCTGGTTTCACAGTTTTGGTAAGAATCTCTAGTTTTAAGTCGATCTTTTGTGAATGATTACTTTTTATTCTTTTACATCCCTGCCTCCCCCTCCTTTCTCCTTTAGCATGATGATGATGCAATCAGAGTACTTGGTTATAGTTTCAAATCATATTTATGGAATCAGAGAAGGGTTTCCAATTTTACTGAAGGAGACGGACAAGGGTTTTGAATTTTACTGGAAACAGACAAGGGTTTCAAATTTTACTAAAGCAGACGGACAATTGGTTTTAAATTATTCTTGAGGTATTGTACTTGGAACTAAACTAACAGATATTTTGTTCTCTATCCCTCAAGTCAGCTCTGATTGAGTAGATCTTTGATCAAAGACATTCCACTTATGACATCTCATTTTGATATGTATCAAGGGCTACATTATCTAATGATCCTTCTTTTGTAAGGCAACAGTTTATTATTTAATGGATATTTAGTTGCCAATTCTAGCAAGTGGTGACCATGTATAGAGGCTCCCTTCTTCTTAGCTCATGATATTTATTAGATATTTAATGTTTTCTTCTATTTGCACTTATAAGTATACATATATATATGTGTGTATGTATGTATGTGTGTGTGTGTGCATGTGTGTGGATTGTAATACAAGAAGATGGAATGAATAGGCTTTTATCCAAATCACTACAATTGTTTCTGTATATTAGCATGGACTGGTAATTACTAAATGTTTCACATATTATACATGTTATTGCATTAATATGATCCAACAATAGCTGTGTACTTGTACATCTTCAGGTGAGTGAACATAGAATGAAGTAAGACAAATAGCTGTCGATATTTTATATCCATTTTTCTATTCAGACAATTTTTCAGATGAGGTTCACAGCTTCGCACCCTTTATGACCATCTTTTGTCTTCTCTTACACACAGCAATAGAGAAAGCTGCCAATTTTTATTCTGTCTGTCATTATTTTTACCCTTTTGGCATGTTTTCTTTTTATGACTGAATGCTTTTCTTACTGCTAATCCCATTATAGTATTTTATTGTGCCATTGGCACTCGAGTAATTGTCAGTGGTGGACAGAAGTTTCTGTTTTACCTTGTATAATTGTTTATTCAGACTTACTGCTTTTCCATATATAGGTTGCTTTCATTACAGCTTATGGAGTCTACATATTTTTGTACCCACAGCCTTTTTTTTTTGTCTTTTGGCATGGTTTATTTTTTGCAGCTGAATTCCCTTACTATCGCCAACCACTTCACAGCATGAACTGAATGCATTTTATTGTTGTCACCAGCATTAAGGAGAGTGGCTGTTAATGGCTTAGCGGTTAGGGCATTGCACTCACAATTTCAAGATCATACATTCAGTTCCTCGACCAGGTGATGCATCATGTTTTTGGGAAAAATCACTTCATTTCACATTACTCCAGTCTACTCCGCTGTAAATGTGTAACCCTGCAATAGACTTGCATCCTATCCAGGGGAATGATGTTATCTTGGTTGTCACTTATAAGCCATGTAGACAGAATATCTGACCCTACGAGTTCTATGGCTCAAGGCAATCATGCCCATAGTTGATGATGATGATTAACAAGATCTGCTGCTGGACTACAGTGTCCTTTCTACTTTGTATAAGTTTTTCCTCATAAACACGTTGCCTTCCTTCACTGTGGCTCACAAAGTCAATGTCTTCTCATTGCAATTAGGGAAGAAACCATTCCAGACACTGTTGGGTTTGTTTGAAATGTCTATCTTTTTAGATGTCATCTTTTCTACAGCTAAGAAGCCATGTCTTCCAATGATGTATGTTTAGCTAGTGGACTTATTGTGGCATCTAAGGCTACTGAGAATAAAAGTTGTTTTCTTGATGTGGGGAGAGCCTTAATTGTCACGAAGGTTGTCTAAGATGACATTGAGGTCATCTTTGATATGTAGACAGAAGAGGGGAAGTAGAAATGGTCGTCTTAATGATAAAAGTTGAGGTAGTAGGAGTCACTCACTGCCAAAAGAACTTGTGATACATTAATAGTGGCCAAGCTTTGGTTATGCAGATTGAGAGAGAAATGGGGTTATAAATATGACCTACTTGATAATTTTATATATGTTACAGTCATTAATAATCACTGTTAATTATTAGTAAATAATTGATGTAATAATATTTCCATGAACTATTTCCATCTACAATGGCTACAATGGTTCGCAAACAATATTTCTGCAGAACTGCTAAATAGATCACACAGGTGACAAAGGCATTAACTACTAAATATTCAAAGTCACAGTCAACAGCATTTTTGTTTTAAGAAGTTTGTTTCATAATCATGTGGTTCTGAGTTTGACCTCACTGCATGTCATCTTGGGTAAATGCTTTTACCCAAGATTAGCTCCAGGTTCATCATCCAAGTCTTGTGAGTGCATTTGGATAAATGGAAACTGTGCACAATCCTGTCTGATCCTGTAATTCAAATGTCCAGCTTTGTCACATCACACCACACCTTCTGCCTGAGAATCACAGTAAGAGTACATGCACCTGTGGAATATTCAACCACTTTTCTTATCAATTCAGTATGTCGACTGTTGAACAGCTGGGTACTCATATTTACAATTACTAATGATTTACAATTATATTTTTTTCAATAAAATCAGAAATATGTATTGGTATTGTATTGTTTAACCATGTTGCTCTAATATTTTAAATGATGTCCTGAAGATCTTTATCACTTTTGCTATTAAAATACTCTCCCATGCTGGACAAGAATTCAGAAACATCTGTATCTGTTTCATCTGATGACAAGTCACTGTTATTATTTTTTTTTTTTTTAACATTTTGTAAGTTCCAAATCCCTTCAAGATGGAATCGCAATTTACTGTAGTCATATCAGTAATTGCAAAATATCAATCTCTGCTTCGAACATTGGAAAAGTCCACACAGTATTCAGGTGAAAATGGTTTTATCGTGTATTATCTCAGGACTACAAGATTTCAATGGCAATTATTTATTTTTATAATGATATCATCGGGTTTAGGCTAATTGTGACTGGCCAGACCTGGCTGGTTTGTATTTTTTTATTTGTTTTAGTCATTTGACTGCGGCTGTGCTGGAGCACTGCCTTTAGTTGAACAAATCGAACCCCAGGACTTATTCTTTGTAAGCCTAGTACTTATTCTATTGGTCTCTTTTGCTGAACTGCTAATTTATAGGGACATATACACACCAACATTGGTTGTCAAGTGATAGTGGAGTGACAAACATGGACACACAAACATATGTATATATATATATATATATATATATATATATATATATATATATAATATATATATATATATATATATATATATACATACATATATATATATATATAAACATACATATAATGGGCTTCTTTCAGTTTCCGTCTACCAAATTCACTCACAAGGCTTTGGTTGGCCCGAGGTTATAGTAGAAGACACTTGCCCAAGGTTCTACGCAGTGGGACTGAACCCAGAACCATGTGGTTGGTAAGCAAACTACTTGCTACATAGCCACTCAAAACAAGAATACTTGGACCAGATATAATTGGTTTTAATGCTAAAGTATTAAATTTCATGTATATCTACTTCTCTTTTCAGAACCCTCTGGATTGTTTGGAAGCTTTGGGTAATGTAGCATCTTGTAAGATATCAACAAGTAAGTTTAACTTCTTTGATCTTTATGCTTCATGATTTAATATCTCTGATATTCATTACAATATCTTGAAATTGTATGTTCAAGCCATGTAAAGATTGACAGGGCTGTTTATCTTACAATCAGTGGCAGACTGGGTCTAAAAATATTGGTTGCCAGGAGACTAGAGGGGGGGGGGCTCCCACAATTACAAGGGGGCCCACCCACAACTACAAAGGGGCCCACCTGCAACTACAATGCTATCATTTATTTTTTTTTTTTTGTTAAAAGTATTCTTTTCAACTGTCTACAAACAATGCCAGGCTGAAATAATTAATGCATTCTTCCAGGAGTGAATAAAAAATTCTCAGACTTGAGGGGATGGGCCCCCATATATGGATTCTAATAGTGTAGGGGCCCACTTGCCATTGGGCAATCTGGCAACCTGGCCAGTCTACCACAGCTTACAATGGATGCAATATTGGAGTTCAACATGTTGTAAGCAAGCACCACAAGTTGGGATAGTTTACCACAGGAATCTGAGGTTATTTATTATCATCAACATTTTACATCTTTCTGTGCTGGCCTGAAGTGGTTGATCTTTTTGAGGCCATGTTTTATGACCAGGTTCTCCTGTCCTGCTGTAAACCCTTTTAGTTGCTTTTGATCACACACATGAGAACATTGTATTTATTTTTAAACAAAAGTACACATAGGTGCAGGAGTGGCTGTGTGGTAAGTAGCTTGCTTACCAACCACATGGTTCCGGGTTCGGTCCCACTGCGTGGCACCTTGGGTAAGTGTCTTCTACTATAGCCTTGGGCCGACCAAAGCCTTGTGAGTAGATTTGGTAGACGGAAACTGAAAGAAGCCTGTCGTATATATGTATGTGTGTGTGTATATGTTTGTGTGTCTGTTTTTGTCCCACCAACATCGCTTGACAACCGATGGTAGTGTGTTTACGTCCCCATAACTTAGCAGTTCAGCAAAAGAGACCGATTGAATAAGTGCTAGGCTTCCAAAGAATAAGTCCTGGGGTCGATTTGCTCGACTAAAGGCGGTGCTCCAGCATGGTCGCAGTCAAATAACTGAAACAAGTAAAAGAGTAAAGAGTATAGTAACTACAGAAATCTTCAGTAATACTGAATGATTGACAAACAAGCTTATAATGCTGAACTTGGGGCTTTCTTTGGGTTTAGATCAAGATACAAGCATTAACATGGTTCCCTCTCTACCTCTGTCTGTTCTCATACTCTCTCTCTCTCTCGCTATCCTTCTTTTACCCGCTCTCATGTTCTACCATTTATTTTCATTTATAGAAGATTACGATGGTGCCCTTGCTGTTTTAACAGAAATGAGTTACCTGGCACAAGAAAGAGGAGGTAATAAACTTTATCATTAAAACACTGGGGTTCTTTCTCTCTTTAAATGTATAGCTAACTGAGTGTTTTCTCCACCATCTCTATCCCCAAAAGAGTATCATCACTTCACTGGTGCTATATTGCCGTAGCAAAAGAAACTTAAATGAGCCAACAAGGGAGCTTCTACTTGGACACTAACTCAGCCAGAAATAACACTGGAGCTTCCCTAAAATTACATTCTCCCCATCTACTTCAGGCATATGGCATAGTGGTTAAGAGTGCGGGCTACTAACCCTAAGATTCCGAGTTCGATTCCAGGCAATGACCTGAATAATAATAATAATAATAATAACAACAACAACATTGAAAAATACCTAAGGAATGAGAACCCAGATTCGAAATTTCCCCCAAGAGACCTGAAGAAGGGAGGAGGGTATATCAGCCAAAACGTGTTAGCAGCAAACAAGATGAGGACAAATATATGTCAAATGTAAATAATGAATGATAACTACTGACCTTATCCAGCCCAAATATTCTACCTGTTTTATGTTAAAACCAGATCCAACCTCTCACACCTACCCTATAATGTCATTCTAAAAATATACAAACATGTTTTTGTAATCTTGAAGCTATAAGATAATGCATGATTAATTCAAATCAGCATGAATAAATAAGCATTACATAAGACAGAGAAACCTGAATGTTAAAGGGTTAAGACCAGCTTAATAGTAACGTTACTAAATTAATTTTTTTTACAAAATTAATTGAAGTAAAAGCTGCGTATTTCAACAGAAACAAGGTAACATAAGCATGGCAAGTTTTCTGCACTCTTTTCAACCCTGACAGCCCTCCCCTCTCCTATGAGAAGCACTGGTTTAATTTACCATCATTAACCCTTTAGCGTTTAATCGAGCCTAAATATTCTATCTGTTTTATGTTCAAGCCAACCAGATCCAACCTCTCACACCTACCCTACAATGTCATTCTAAAAGTAAACCATTTTTGAAGTCACGAAGCTATACGATAAAGCATAATTTATTCAAAACAATCTGAATAAATAAACATTACAATTGACAGAATAATTAGAATGCTAAATAATTTGAATGCTAAAAGAAGTAATCAAGAAGTATTCATGTTTGTTTTTATTTTCGTTTCTATTTTAAGGATCTGCTTTTAGTGAAAAACCAATTGGTGCTTACAGTGATATTTTGGCACGTTGTGAACTAACCAGAGTCCTCCTACTTATGTTGCTTCAGGTAAGTGTGATTTGGAGGGTTCTCTTGTAGAAACTATTGTTTCACTTCTTTAAGAAAGACAAGCAAATCATCATTTTACAGGGTATTCACATGAAAGGGTTTGAACCCCTCTCTGCAAGTTAATGATAGAATAGATGACAGCAGCGAGTTGGCAGAAACGTTAGCACGCCAGGCGAAATGCTTAGTGGTATTTCGTCTGCCGTTACGTTCTGAGTTCAAATTCCACTGAGGTCGACTTTGCCTTTCATCCTTTCGGGGTCGATAAATTAAGTACCAGTTACACACTGGAGTCGATGTAATCGACTTAATCCATTTGTCTGTCTTTGTTTGTCCCCTCTGTGTTTAGCCCCTTGTGGGCAATAAAGAAATAAGAATAGCAGTTTCAGTGGTAATTAATGTGATCCCTCAGCTTACAAATGTCAGCTACCATCATCATCATCATCTCCCAAGGAGATTGAACTCAGGACCATATGGTTTGGGAATCAACTTCTTAACCACACAGCCACAACTGTGCCTATCTTAAACTAAGAATGGGTGTGAATGTCAACATCCAGTGTAATGTGTATGCGAAACATTGAAAGCCTGTAAAAATATCAGAGAGTGTTGCTTCACCAGGCAGTGTTTTACAACAACTAACATTGTTTACATTGAAATATTGAAGAAGATATTTAGAATAGTTGTAGTAAATTAGATGTACTTATCTGTTGTTAATGGATAAACTTTGCGATAAAACCTCTTCTTCTGCACTATTTACTGTTTTACAACCATTTTTATTATTTTAGGTTTTTTTGTATTTATCTCTGCCAGTATGGCTGAGATGGATTTCAAGATTTAAAATGATATTTGTGAAGATTTATTTAAGGCATTAATGTTTTTAATCGGCCTACGAGAAGTAACTTGATATTCCTTATCTCTGCTAGATATTTCTTCCCTGTGTGTGTGTGTGTGTGTGTGTGTGTGTGTGTGTGTGTGTGTGTGTGCATGCGTGCTATAAGTGTTTTGTTATTATTTTTGCCAGCATTAAGTAATTCTAGTGAGTTATGTTTCGGTAGGCCTATAGCAAAGGTTTTGTTGATCGATCATCATCATCATTTAACATCTTTCCATGCTGGCATGGGTTGGACGGTTTGACTCAGGACTGGTGAACCAGAAGGCTGCACCAGGCTCAATCTGATCTGGCAAAGTTTCTACAGCTGGATGCCCTTTCTAACGCCAACTACTCCAAGAGTTTAGTGAGTGCTTTTACATGACACCAGCATGAGGGCCAGTCAGGCGGTTCTGGCAACGACCATGCTCAAAGCATTTAGAAATAACTCATAAGTCATTCTTATTCATTATCTCCATCATCATCATCATGTCTACTTTCCATCTTGTTTAGCCCCAGGTCAAATTACATCAAGCACACATTCCATCCATGACCATCTTGTCTTTTCTTTTATATATATATATATGTGTGTGTGTGTGTATACATATATACATACACAGGAGTAGCTGTGTGGTAAGTAGCTTGCTAACCAACCACATGGTTCCGGGTTCAGTCCCACTGCGTGGCATCTTGGGCAAGTGTCTTCTGCTATAGCCCAGGGCCGACCAATGCCTTGTGAGTGGATTTGGTAGACGGAAACTGAAAGAAGCCTGTCGTATATATATATATATATATGTATGTATGTGTGTGTCTGTGTTTGTCCCCCAACATCGCTTGACAATCGATGCTGGTGGGTTTACGTCCCCGTCACTTAGCGGTTCGGCAAAAAGAGACTGATAGAATAAGTACTGGGCTTACAAAGACTAAGTCCCGGGGTCGATTTGCTCGACTAAAGGCGGTGCTCCAGCATGGCCGCAGTCAAATGACTGAAACAAGTAAAAAAAAAAAAAAAAAAATACGTAGCCAAAGATAAACCTCTGTACTTGGCTTTCATTCCCATGGAGAAAACCTTTGACAGGGTCCCCCGATCCCTTATCTGGTGGTCAGTGAGGAAATTAGGGATAGATAAATGGTTAGTGAGAGCTGTGCAAGCCATGTACAAGGACACTGTCAGTAAGGTGAGGGCTGGCAATGAGTACAGTGAAGAATTCTGGGTAGAGGTAGGGTCTGCCAAGGTTCAGTCCTCAGCCCCCTCCTATTTATCATAGTCCTCCAGGCAATAACACAAGAATTCAAGACAGGATGTTCCTCTATGCTGATGACCTTGTTCTAATTGTTGAGTCACTATCAGAACTAGAGGAGAAGTTTCAGGTGTGGAAGCAAGGATTAGAATTGAAAGGCCTTAGAGTCAGCCTAGCTAAAACCAAAGTCCTAATAAGTAGGAAGGCAGACAAGCCACAAATCCCTTCAGGCAGATGGCCCTGCTCAATCTGTAGAAGAGGCATAGGCAGAAACTCTATAAGATGTACCCAGTGTAAGCTATGGACACATAAGAGGTGCAGTAATATCAAAGGAAGGCTAACTGGGAAGATAGTTTTTGTATGTGGCAGATGCACAGGAGCAATAAACACTGAAAATGTGCAGAGAACAACTTCTGTCACATTCCAGGTAGAAAAACTAGAAGCAGTTGATAGTTTCCTTTACCTTGGCGACCAAGTCAGTATCGGGGAGAGTGCTCTGAAAGTGTAGCTGCTAGAATAAGAATAGCCTGGGCAAAGTTCAGAGAGTTCTTACCTCTGCTGGTGACAAAGGGCCTCTTGTTCAGAGTATAAGATAGACTGTATGACGTATGTGCATGAACAGCCATGCTACATGGCAGTGAAACATGGGCTGTGACTGTGAGGACATGCGTAAGCTTGCAAGGAATGAAGCCAATATGCTCCGCTGGATGTGTAATGTCAGTGTGCATACTTGACAGAGTGTAAGTACCTTGAGAGAAAAGTTGGACCTAAGAAGCATCAGATGTGGTGTGCAAGAGAGATGACTGTGCTGGTATGGTCATGTGGCGAGACTGGATGAGGATGGCTGTGTCAAAAAGTGCCACACCTTAGCAGTTGAGGGAACCTGTTGATGAGGTGGTGAAGCATGACCTTCGAACATTAGGCCTCACCGAGGCAATGACTAGTGACTGAGACCTTTGGAAATATGCTGCACTTGAGAAGACCCGGCAAGCCAAGTGAGACCATAACTCATGGCCTATGACAGAGGTGTAACCAGCCTACTTATGTGTACCTTTCCTTTATTGGATGCTAAGCTCTGCTTGCGAAGACCTGTTGAGGCAAGTGAAATCAAAATCATGACTGGCATCTGTGCTAGTGGAGTGCTAAGAGCACTATCTAAGCATGATCGTTGCTAGGGCAGCTAACTGGCTCCTATGCCAGCGGCACGTAAAAAGCACCATTTAAGTGTGATCGTTACCAGTGTCGCCTTACTAGCACTTGTGCTGGTGGCACATGAAAAATATTCTAGCAAGGTCATTGCCAGTGCTGGTGGCATGTAAAAAACGCTATTTGGGCATGGCCGTTGCCAGTACCGCCTGACTGGCCCTCATGCCAGTGGCACGTAAAAACAGCCATTACACTCTCAGAGTGATTGGTGTTAGGAAGGACATCCATTTGTAGAAACTCTGCCAGATCAGATTGGAGCCTGGTGCAGCCATCTGGCTCACCAGTCCTCAGTCAAATCATCCAACTCATGCCAGAATGGAAAGTGTGTGTGTGTGTGTATAAGAACACATTGTCCAATATGTCCTTCATTTTCTTTTTACAACAGTAGGGTGTGAATTGAAGGATAGTTTTCATAGTTTGAGTAATCATATAGATCCTCTTTTGTCATCTCTAATGTCTTTCATTGTCTTTAATTTTTGTTTTAGACTTTAGAAAATATGACACTGAGCTACACATTTTTTTTTTTTGGACATTTTCTTTCAGCCGACACCTCAGAGGATCCGACCAGAACATGCACAGACGTTGGAGAAATATGCTTGGGGTAGTACTGAAGATTCCTATGTCAGTTAGTATCTGTCCTCATCAAATTTATGTATCTTCCATTTATTTGTTCATTTTACATCAGTCTTTCCATGCTGACATGGGTTAGAGTAACGCATTTTACAGTCAGATGCTCTTACTATCTCTAACCCTTATTTGTTTTTCAAGTGAGAGATTCCACTTTGATTTGAAAACATAGCACTAGCAAACAATTTGCTGAGATTCTCTGTTAACCCTTCATTATCATATTTTGTTCAAATAGGCTGATTTTGTTTTAATTGATTTGGAAAAATAATGAAGAATTTAGTAAAATAACTTAGGCATTGTTAAGCTGGTGTCTCTTTCTGGTGACAGGAAGAGCATCCAGCTGTAGAAACTCTGCCTCAGCAAATTCTCTCTGACCCATGCAAGCATGGAAAAGTGGATGTTGAAGTGACAATGATAACAATGTGTGTGGATATGTATGTATGGTATGTGTGTATGTATATATATATATATATTTATATATATATATATAGGGAGAATTAAAAAAAAAACAAAAGACGAAGACAGGTGGTGGAGGCAACAAACAGATGTATTAGTATAACACTCGGGAAGTGAAAAAGTCTTCAACGTTTCGAGCCTATGCTCTTCCACAGAAAGGAACGCAGAAAGAAACAAGGAGAGAAAATAAAGAATGTGTAGTGGCTAGCAATCTATCATGGCGAATATATATATATATACACACATATATGTATATATACATACATGCATGCACACACATGTACAATGGACTTTTGTACAGTTTCTGTCTACCCCATTCACTCATAGGGCCTTGGTTAGCCTGGAGCTGTAGCAGGAGACACTTTCTCAAGCTGTTATGCAGTGGGATAGCCACTAGCATAGCTAGAGTGTGTGCTGCTCAGGGCAGTCCTTCCTTTTGGCACCCCTGGACCCCACAAA
Source organism: Octopus sinensis (assembly GCF_006345805.1). Taxonomy (NCBI): domain Eukaryota; kingdom Metazoa; phylum Mollusca; class Cephalopoda; order Octopoda; family Octopodidae; genus Octopus; species Octopus sinensis. Next base: position 83,428,286 of record NC_042998.1, read on the forward strand.
AGACACATATTGCTTACTGCATACCCATAAGACCCCCCTCCCCAGCTGTGCTAGTGGAGATAGCATGTGGTTGCAGACAGATCATCATAACCACACAGGTATGATTGCACCTTAATGTGTGAGAGAGTCTGTATATACTATGCAAGATGGACAGAAAAAATACACTTCAAGGCCCCACTCAAAGCCTCACTGAAGAGCTTTGAGATCAATCCCACCCCTGGGAAACGGAAGCACAAGACCTCCCTGCCTAGTAAAGCTGCACCAACAGAATAGGATTGCAGGGACACAAAGAAAATGTAAACTATGTAAGTTCAGTGTTGACTCTTTGCCTTCAGTCCCAACAGACCACCTGTGCCCTACCTGTGGCAGAACCTTCCGAGCATGCATCAGATTGATTGGCCACAGCTGGGCACACCATGACCTGTTGCCTTCTCTCATGTGATGTCATTGATCGGTGTTGACGATGACAGACAAACTGAAAAAAAAACATACCATTGTTAAAATAAGCTGCATCGGTTTACATCTCAGTTAACTTAGCTGTTCGATAAACAGTGATTAATGGGATAGGTTCTGGGGTCAATATGATTGATTGAAAACTCTTTAAGGCCATGCCTCAACATGACTGTGGTTTAGTAAAATAATACATGCTGGTGGCATGTAAAAAGCACTGTTCAAGCATTGAGCCTCGTAGAGGCAATGACAGGTGACCGAGACCATTGGTGATACACCATGCTTTTGTAGACCTGTCAAGCCGAGACCATAGTCGTGGTCGATGCCGGCGTCAGGTTAATGGCATCCATGCCAGTGGCATGTATAAAACACCCACTACACTCTCAGCGTGGTTGGCATAAGGAAGGGCATCCATCCATAGAAACTTTGCCAAATCAGATCAGAACCTGCAGCCACACCGGCTTACCAGTTTTCATTCAAACTGTCCAACCCATGCCAGCATGGAAAATAGACATTAAATGATGATGCTGATGAGGATGATGATAAAACCAAATTGAATCATTGTTTGAAACTTCATCTTTTATTCTCCATTCTGTCTTCACATCCTTTTTCACTTTTTGTGTTTTTCTATTTCCAGTTAATTTCCTTGATGAAGATCTGTTTTTACTGCTACAGTCCGTTGTTGTAAGTTGGAAGTTTACCATTTCTCATATCTTAGGCAATAACAAAGATATTAAGAGAGAGAGCAATCTGGAATCTTTTTGTTATCTAATCATTAAAACCTTTTTAACCCATCCATATTGGAACCCCTTTGATGTCTCTTCTATTCTGATGGACCCTCTGAGCCATTCAATGTTTAAAAATTCCTATTATGTTTTTATAATTAAATTTTATTAGGAATTACACAAAAATTATTATTAAAACATTTTGTATAGAAGTATAACCAATTTATTCTTTTACTTGTTTGACTGTGGCCATGCTAGTGCACCGCCTTTGGTCAAACAAATTGACCCCACGACTTATTCGTTGTAAGCCTGATATAGTAACCCCTTGCCATATCGTGGTTCACGTATCACGGTTTATTATTTAAGCTTACGTTGATTCCTCCATGGTGTTGTTTTGCATTTTTGATAAAATAACTATATACAAATTATAAAAATAATAAAATAAAATATACAGTACAGTATTGTTTCTACTTCGTGGATTTTCACCTATCGCAGTGGGGTGATGGTTTGGAATGTAACATCTATGATAGTCGAGTGATAACTGTACTTATTCTATCAGTCTCTTTTGCCAAACTGCTAATTTACGGGGACATAAACACACCAACATCAGTTGTCAAGCAATGGTGGGAGGACAAACACACAAATATATACATATATTTATATAATACTAAGCAATAAGGGTTTAGCAACGAGTTGCCTTACCACATACCGAATTTAGAAATAGCAGTCAAAGGGTTATAGCTATTTCTTCTACTAAAAAGGGAGATCTCAGTAAAAACAGCATTTGTTTTTACTGAGATCTCCCTTTTTAGTAGAAGAAATAGCTATAACCCTTTGACTGCTATTTCTAAATTCGGTATGTGGTAAGGCAACTCGTTGCTAAACCCTTATTGCTTAGTATTACTTAAATTTCCTCGAATGAGGCTTTTACATGCCGAAGACTACTTGGTGTAATTGATAATTTTCCAAATTAATTAATTTCACCCTTCATTATTACGGATATACATATATTTATATATATATATATACGACAGGCTTCTTTCAGTCTCTATCTACCAAATCCACTCACAAGGCTTTGGTCAGCCCTAGGCTATAGTAGAAGACACTTGCCCAAGATGTCACACTGTGGGACTGAACCTGGAACCATCTGGTTGGGAAGCAAGCTTCTTACCACACAGCTACTCCTGTACATAAATTTACACATAAATTTTTTAAATGGAATCTTATGTGGACCTTTAAGGGCCATATGGACCCTGATTGAGAACCATTGAGCTAAATGGTACGAATCTATGGTGACAGATCAAATCCAAGTCAAAATTGTCTCATCTTGTTAAAATTCATTGAAGAGAATAATGGGGAAAACACTGACAATTAATAATTTTGTTAATATATTGACTTCATGACCTAATTAAACACACTTCCTTTCATCTATCATCATGTTTCCTATTTCTAGATGGCGTGCCAGTCTCGAGATTTGGACTCTTTGAGGTCTCTGCAAGTGGAACTATGGCCGATGTTGTCATCAGAACAAAATCAACTTCTGCATCTCATCATTGAAGAATTGAATCAATTGAATTTTAGTCTTTAGTGGTGGTGGTCAGTCCGGTTGTTGATGGTCTCAGCAACTGGTCTCCTCTGTAAATTCGTTCATTGTGTATTGTGGTGTTGGGTGGAGATTGAGAGATGGGGATGGGGGGACAGGAGGGAAGGGGCACGGGTTACCTGTTGCAGTCTGCAAATGGTGACAGACACAGCATTAACAACAACAACAGTAATAACAGTGGTAGAAACAAGGGAAAACAACAACAACAACAGTGGAAACAGCAGCAGCAAAAGCAATAATGATAACAACAACAATAAACAACATATTGTGAAATCAGTAATTAATTTTGTAAACTTGTTGGGTTTTGGGGGGTTTTTTTTTCTTTAACTTGGTTGTCAGATTTATGGAAAACATTCAATCTTCAGTGGCACAGTGTTTTGGTGGCACAATATCTGTGATATAGTGTTTCAGTGTATAAGTGGCACAATATCAGTTCCAAAATTTTTTATGACTCAGTGGTACATTTTTCAGTGTCATATTGGTGCAATCATTGATACAATGGCAGTGCTGGTACTACAGTTTCTGTGTAACTCACTGGCACATGGATCCCACACCACGATGATACAGTGTCTTTGTGTCTCAATTATGACAGTGTCTTTGTGACTCAATAGCAGAATGTAAGTGTTTCTGTGTCTAAGGAAACAAGAGTCACTACTACAGTTGCTGTGTGACACGGTGGCACATTGTTTCGGTATCAGTATGACTCAGTGTTCAGTTCGTCGTAATTTCTGTGACACAGTGTGCCTTAGCTGCACAGTGACACTAAATATGCAGTGTTGTATTTCAGTGGTGTAGTGTCCTAGTGACATAATGTCTGTCTATTTGACACAGTTACATAGCATCTCAGTATATGTGTTGTATCATTGTGACACAATTATATAGTGTTTTTGGCACATCAGTGGTGTTTTATTGTTGTGACACAATTACATCGTGTTTCAGTATATATCTTGTTGTATGATCATGTGCCACTGTGTCCCACCCATGCAACCCATCGGAAAGTAGATGTTAAAGCAATAATGATGATGTCTATGTAACACAATTTCCTTGTGACACAGTTACTTAGTGTTTCTGTATATATCTTGTTGCATTGTCATGTTATGTGTATCCTCGTTTATTAAGGGCTTTGGTTGAAAACAACACTGTTATAAGTAAATCAGGGATAAATGAATCATTTCTGTGCATTTTGTAAATGGAACAAATGGTCATTCCATTGACACCAAACTTGTGGCCCACAGCAGTGAAGCTTCTATTGGCATGTATTTTTTTTTTTTCATCATCTCTACCTATTCCTGTCAAGAATACACCTGTCTGTGTCATTTACCAGGATCAGGCACCTTTGTACTTTTTCTATTTACTGGTCCCATGTTGATGGGTACAAGTATGTAAATCTGTATAAGAAATACTTGGCCTTGCAGCACAGTCTTGTAAACACAAGCAAAAGTCAGTGCATTCTGGGCAGCTGAACATTGTGGGTAGTCACTTGGGCATGTTTTTTGCAGTACAGGCTGATCATTGACCTATGTTATCAATGATCAGTCTGTGACAGGTGTAACAAGGTTTGCAATTGAGTGTACAGTATCATTCCTGGTCAGTAATGAATAAATCCGTGGTAAATGAGGCTACATGTATAATGTCTCTGTAACACTGTCTATGTGACATAATGTTTATGTGACACAGTCTCAACATATAAATAGTGTTATACTGTCGTGACTCAATATTCTGCATGAGACAATAACACACTGTCTGTGTGATATAGGGATTACATGACATAGTCTATGTAACTAACAGTGTCATCTCTATGCCATGATATGTCAGTAGGTACCAGACATTATTCTACTGACTCTCTCCACTCCTAGCATGGTACCCTATTGTCTGAAATAACGGGGTACCAAATTCTCTCCTAGACGTTGTGTTGTGATCTTAACCAAAACACTTTACTTTAAACATATACATCCCACCCTGTGTACATCCAGCCCTGTGTATATCTCCTTCAGTGTACATCTCACCCTGGGTACATTCCACCTTTGGTTCATATCACACACTGTACATTCTACTTTGGGTACATTCCACCCTGAGTACATCCTACCCAGTGTACATACCACCCAGAGTATATCCTATCCAATTTATTCAAAGATAATGTATTCAATTATAACAATAAATGTCTTTGTTGTATTTATTTTGTTGTTGTTTTCTCTCTCTCTCTCTCTCTCTCCCCCCCTCTCTCCTTTTGATATTTACTGTGTAGTTAAGCAGTTCTCTTAACAAGCTTATGCTTTCAGGTCCTGTCTTATTGCATGGCACTTGGGGCTAGAATACTATAGCCCTTGAGTCAACCAATGCCTCCTGACTTAATTTGTGTGGAAGCCTATTGTGTATGTGTGTGTGTGCATGTGTTTGCCTCCCCACTCATGGCCACCAGTATAGGTTTTTGGGTGTTTTTTTACATCCCTGTAACTTCATTTCAGCAAAAAGTAGTAGTGGTAGTAGTAATAATAATAATAAGCCGGGTATAGTTGTCAGAGATCACCAAGAAAAAATGCTTTCTATTTGATGTATCAACACTAACAGATGACAATGATTCTCTAAAAGAAACAGAGAAACTTTCAAAATACAAAGACCTCAAAATAGAGGTAACTCAAATGTAGAGTCTAAAAACAGGAACAATTCCTATCATAGTAGGTGCATTAGGTATGATAAGAAATTATTCAGACAAATACATAACAAAAACACCAGGACTTATGAACGTATAAAACACAGAAAATAGCATTACTAGGCATTGCACACATCTTATGTTAAGCACTTTCAGTACAGTGAAAATAAGAGTTCCACAGCAAATACCCAAGGCACACAGAGCTGTGCTTGGTAGCGCAGTGAAAGCATGTGATAAAAATAAAACTACTGAATAATAATGATAATAATGGTTTCAAATTTTGGCACAAGGCCAGCAAGTTAGGATGTGCTGGTAAGTCGATTACATTAACCCCAGTCTTCAGCTGGTATTTATTTTATCAACCCCAAAAGGATGAAAGGCAAAGTCAACCTCAGCAGAATTTGAACTCAGATCTTGATGGACAAATTACTGGTTAATATTTTTCCCAGCATACTAACAATTCTGTCAGCTTGCCACCTTATAATAATAATAATAATCCTTTCTACTAAAACCACAAGGCCTGAAATTTGTGGGGAGGGAACTAGCCAATTTAATTGACCCCTGTGTTTCATTAGTACTGAATTTAACAACCCCGAAAGGATGAAAGGCAAAGTTGACCTTGATGGACATAATAATAATGATAATAATAATAATTGTTGCGAAGGCCACTGATTGATCGTTGACAGGGCCACTGACTGGCTCCCGTACCGGTGGCACATAAAAAGTGCAATCATTGACAGTATCACCTGACTGGCTCCTGTGCCAGTGGAACATAAAAAACACCATTTAAGCGTGGTCGTTGCCAGTACCGCCAGATTGGCTTCTGTACAGGTGGCACATAAAAAGCACCATTTGAGTGTGGCTGATGCCAGTGCTGCCTGACTGGCACATAAAAGCACCCACTGCACTTTTGGAATGGTTGGCGTTAGGAAAGGCACCCAGCTGTAGAAACTTTACCAGATCAAATCGGAACCTGGTGCAGCCTTCTGGCTTGTCAAACCATCCAAGCCATGTCAACATGGAAAGCGGACATTAAATGATGAACTTATACCTTGCAGAGATGTACTTTAAGTCATCAGAAAAAAGTGATGAAAAGAAACAGAAAAGCTGACATAGAAGTCTAGTAAAGAAGGACAGCAATGAAAGCTAAAAAAAAAAAATACACAGTAGACAGAATTAAGAAAAAGACAGAAAAGTGAAGAATGGAAGATTCCTAAGGAGGAAGGAGTGCATTGAGATATCAGGTGGAATGTTGTAGAATTTTAGGAAGCATGAGATCTTTTAAGGATGCAGTGTCCAGAAATCACAGGTGTTGCGCTGTTCTTTTGATTTTGTAAGCACGTCCCCTTGTGGCAGCTATGTTGAATTCAAAATGGTGGCTAAAGTTGTTGGAAAGGTAACAAACAATCTTGGGCTTCGATCAAGTCAAATGCTAGGCATTGAAACTTTTTGTCGACTGTCAACACTCAGAAGCAAAACCTTCAAGATATGGTATGTGACTGACAGAGGGTAAGTTTGGACAGAGAGTATACTGTTTCTCCCTCTTCATTCCTTCCTCCTTTCTTCTTTTCTTTCACTCCAAGTATCTCCCTTTTTTCCCTATCCTCCTCCTCCTCCCTCTCTCTCTCTCTCTCTCTCTTCCTCTCTCACATTCTCCAAGCTACCTCATAGCTGCTATGGTGGTGTGTGTGTGTGCATGTACACATGCACACACACAAGGTAATATTTCTCGCTGGCCAGACAAGTTCTCTCAGAATGTTGGAAATAAATGACACTGCTTATATGACAGTGGTACTCATTTACAACAATTGTACAATGTCAAGACAAGGAGACACAAACAGATATACTCACACACACACATGACAAGCTTCTTTCAGTTTCCTTCTATCAAATGTTGTTTACAAAGTACATAGCCATGTGGCTTAGTGGTTTGGGTATTTTGCTCATGAGTTCAATTCTTGGGGGAACACAATGTATTTTTGAATCAGACACTTTATTTCACGGTGATCCAGTCCACTCAACTGGTGAAAATGAGTCGTAACTTTAATTCAACAAAGGACCAGTCTTGTCAAATTCTGTGTCACACTGAATCTCCCAAAGAACTACTTTAACTGTATATATATATGTAGAGTACTCAGCCACTTGCATGGTAATTTCACAAGCAGGCTGTTTGTTCTGTTGACTAAATCAAATGGAACTCTCGCTGTTGCAATTGACAGACTGCCAGTTATACTATGCAGCTTACATAATCTTTTGAGCTGTCACAGATGTATTAGCTCCATAGCTCTTTGATGATTATTATCATATCAGTATATAAATGGGGAGTGTTGTCTATAAATCCATTTATCTATATTCCATGAGGATGTGGTGGGACGCAGGGGGTGAGTTGGAGAAAAGAAATAATAGAATATGGCACCTGTCATTCATAAATCTTTAGATGAAGCTGACTGGGTTGTCATGGTCAATGAGAAATATAATCTACTGATCAGCTACATCAGATTTGGTCATTTAATTAGATTTAGTCATAAGAAATGATGGAGTGGGCGAGGTGGGAAGAGTAATGTTGTTTAGCCCCAGGTCAACCTGATTGAGTAGACCTGTGATCAAAGGTTTTGTTGTTCAGCCCCAAGTCTGTCCTGATGAAGTGTATCTACAGCTAAATATATTGTGTAACCCAGGGCAGTTCCGATACAGTATAATTATGATTAAATGTTGTTTAACCCCAAGTCAGTCCTGATTGAGCATATCTGTGATAAAACATGTTACAGCCATGACCATCATCTCGTTTTGCATTGTCTAGTATATCCCTCCTCTTTTTTTAGGTAATAAGGTACGTTTGATGGAAATCATCTGTTATTTCTAACCTATCAAGTGATCAAATGGTTGTTACGATATCAACTCTAAAGGAAGGCGGCAAGTTGGCAGAAACATTAGCATGCCGAGCGAAATACTTAGCGGTATTTCGTTTGCTGTTACATCTTGAGTTCATATTCTGCCAAGGTCGACTTTGCCTTTCATCCTTTCAGGGTCGATTAAATAAGTACCAGTTATGCATTGGGGTCAATGCAATCAACTTAATCCCTTTCTCTGTCCTTGTTTCTCCCCTTTATGTTTAGACCCTATAGGCAATAAAAAATAAATATTCGTTGGCTTTAAGGCAGTGGGTAGAATTGTTAGCATGCCAGACAAAATGCTTAGCAGTATTTCATCTGCCATTACATTCTGAGTTCAAATTCCACCGAGGTCGTCTTTGCCTTTCATCCTTTCAGGGTCGATTAAATAAGTAACAGTTACATACTGGGGTCGATCTAACCGATTTAATCCCTTTGTCTGTCCTTGTTTGTCCCCTGTATGTTTAGCCCCCTGTTGGCAATAAAGAAATAAAAATATCAATTCTAAGTGAGGAGTAGTTATTTTATGTGGTTCAGTCTTAAAGTTACTTATGTAACATATGTGTAGGGATAGCTGTATGGTAAGAAGTTTGCTTCTCAACCACATGGTTCTGAGTTCAGTCCCACTGCATGGCACCTTGGGCAAGTGTCTTCTATTATGCCCTTGGGATGACCAAATCTTTGTGAGTGGATTTGGTAGATGGAAACTGAAAGAAACCCATCATATATATATATATATGCATTGGTGTTAGGAAGGGCATCCAGCTGTAGAAACATTGGCTCTCTAGACCTCAGTCAAACCGTCCAACCCATGCCAGTATAGAAAACGGACGTTAAATGATGATGATGATGATGATGATGATGATGATACATACATATAAATCTTTAATCTCTATCTTTTACTTGTTCCAGTCATTTGACTGCAGCCATGCTGGGGAACCACCTTGAAGAAATTTCAGTTGAATGAATCAACCCCAGGACTTATTTTTTGTTGAGCCTGGTACTTACTCTTTTGATATTTTTTGCCGAACTGCTAAATCATGGGTACGTAGGCACACCAACACCAGTTGTCAAGCAATACCAGGAGACACACACACACACACACATATATATGATGGACTTCTTTTCAGTTTCCATCTATCAAATCCACTCACAAGGCTTTGGTCAGCCCAAGGTTATAGTAGAAGACACTTGCCCAAGGTGCCACGCAGTGGGACTGATTCTAGAACCATGTGACTGGGAAGCAAGCATGTGTGTGTGTGTGTGTGTGTGTCTGTCTGTCTCTGTCCATGTTTGTCCCCCACCTTTACTTCAGAACTGGTATTGGGGTTTTTATGTCCCCATAACTTAGTAGTTCAGCAAAAAGAGACCAATAGAATAAGGAAGATGGTGGGGGCTGCACCAGCCCTTGACTGATACTAATCTGTAGTAGCATAAACTGGAGCAACATGAATCTGTTTATGGACATACTTGCTCCCCTGGTCTAGAACTGCACTCACTATGATCAGGGGCCCAATATTCTTTCCACTGGGTCATGTGCCTTCACTCAAAGCAGAAGAGAGTTTTGTCTTGAAAAAAAAGGAAGGACAAATTGGATAAAAGAAACTCAGATATATTATCATCATTGTCATCATCATCCTCATCATCATCATTGTTTTAATGTCCACTCTTCCATGTTTGCATAGGTTGGTCAGAGTTTATTGGGGCAGATTTTCTTCTACAGCTTGATGCCCTTCCTGTTGCCAACCCTCATCTGATTCCAAGACAGATAATATTTCTCGCTGGCCAGACAAGTTCTCATAGAATGTTGGAAGTGAATGACACTGCTTATATGACAGTGGTACTCATTTACAACAATTGTACAAGACGAAGAGACACAAACACACACACACACACACACACACACCACACACACACACACACACATGACAAGCTTCTTTCAGTTTCCTTCTATCAAATCTGCTCACAAGGCATCGGTTGGCCTTGTGAGTTGACACTTGCTCAAAATGCACACAGTAGGACTGAACCTGAAACCATGTTGTTGTGAAGCAATCTTTTTAACTACACTGTCATGTCTGCACCTGTGTCAAAAAAAAAGAAAACGAAAAACCAGATGAGATAGTCATGTGTGGATGCTTTTGATCATAGACTTTTTTCAGTCAGATTTGACTCAGAATTGAACTCCTACCATCATCATCACAACCCCAAACTACCTGCTACAGATTACAGCTTGTGTTCAATAGTTTATTCACATGGCCATCACACCTCCCCCATATATTGGTTTCAAATTTTAGCATAAAGCCAGCAATTTGGGGGGAAGGAAGTGTGACAGTTACTTTAACCTCAGTGCTCAAATGGTGTTTGTTTTATTGACCCGGAATGGATGAAAGGCAAAATTGATCTTGGCAGAATTCAAACTCAGAACAAAAGACAGATGAAATACCACTAAACATTTTTGTCTGGCATGTGAACAGTTCTGCTAGCCTCCACCCTACCTCCTCCATATCATCATCAACATCATCTTCACTATCATTATCATTTAATGTCCGTTGTCCATACTGGCATGGGTTGGAAGGTTTGACCAGAGCACAAGGCCTGATATTTGGGGGGAGGGAGCTAGTCAATCAGATCGACCCCAGTACATAACTGGTACTTAATTTACATTGTTTACATTATTTACATTTGACTGATATTTGTCCTCATTTTGCTTGTTATTAACACAATGTTTCGGCTGATATACTCTCCAACCTTCATCAGGTGTCTTGGGGAAATTTCAAACCTGGGTTCTCATTCCTAAGGTATTTTTCGATGTTATTATTATTATTATTATTATTATTCAGGTCACTGCTTGGAATTGAACTCAGAATCTTGGGGTTAGTAGCCCGCGCTCTCAACCACTACACTATATACCCATGGGCATATGGCGTAGTGGTTAATAGCGCGGGTTACTAACCCCAAGCTTCCAAGTTCAATTCCAGGCAGTGACCTGAATAATAATAATAATAATTATAATAATAATAATCATAATAATAATAATAATAGTAATAATAATAATAATAATAATAATAATAAATGCCCTGATGCAGTACTGGACAGTGGCTCTCATGGCTTCTGATTTTAACTGATTGGAAGTGTTATCATGTACGTTGTTTTGTCTTGGTATAAAAGATGGACTACAGCAAATATTCTGATCAGTATCACAGATTTGCTTGTCAGTTGATTGATCTTAACTATTTAAGCATGTCCTTTAGTGGCTGATGATATGTGCATCTCTGATCATGACCAGAAGTAGTGGGAGAGCATCATAGCTGAGTGTTGAAAGGAATTCTTGGAGGTTTTGATAATTCACCTTTGGAAACATGGGGTTTCATTCAACATCCTTAAACAATCCTTATTCAGGGACCTTTTGAGCAGGATGGGCTACTCGACCTGAAGAAAATTCTAACAGGGCCCCCACCTGCAAGGTCATGTGCTGTTTATCTTGATATGAGATCACCATGTCGTGCACATATGGTTGTAATGCATGTGCCTGATGTATACTTATCAGATGAGTAGTCATGATGGGTATACTGGGCTTCGTATATTTTACTCCAGTGTCACTTTGATGGCATACACTGCTCTCTCACTCAATAATAATAATAATAATAACATTGAAAAATACCTTAGGAATGAGAACCCAGATGAAGAATGTGAACCCAGGATGAGGACAAATATCTGTCAAATGTAAATAATGTAAATAATGTACATAATTCCTCATCTCTTAAATATAGAACTGTGGTACTTAATGTATCATCCCCGAAAGGATGGAAGGCAAAACTGACCTCAGCGGAATTTGAACTCAGAATGTAAAGACAGACAAAATACTGCTAAGCATTTCACACAGTGTGCTAATGTTTCTGCCAGCTTGCTGCTGGCATACTCCAATCTGATTTGGTATGGTTTCTATGGCTGGATGCCATTCCTAACACCAATCACTGTGGGAGTGTAATGGGTGCTTTTATGTGCCACTGGTACAGGTGCCATTTACACGACACCAGTATCTGTCACAGCTGCAATTTTGCTTAGCTTGATGGGTCTTCTTATCAAGCATGACATAATGCCAAAAGGTCTCAGTCATTGCCTCTGTGATGACCAACACTTGAAAGGAACTCAGCCACTTTGCCTCCGTGAGGCTCAAAACTCGAAAGGAACTTAGCCACTTTGCCTCGATGAGGCCCAACACTCAAAAGGAACTCAACCATTTTGCCTCCATGAGGCCCAACATTTGAAAGAAATTGAGCCACTTCGCCTCCATGAGGCTCAATGCTCAAAAGGAACTCAGCCACTTTGCCTCCATGAGGTCCAATGCTCAAAAGGTGTCATAATTATTTCAAATTTTGACACAAAGCCAACAAGTTCAAGAGAGGGTTTAAATCAATAATGTCAACCCCAGCACTTAAGTGGTACTCATTTTACTGATCCTGAAAGGATGTAAAGCAAAGTCTTTTGATCATAGATCATGTCAGTTAGATTTGAACTCAGAACATAGATGGAAAAAAATGCCACTTAGTATTTTGTTTGGCATGCTAACAGTTCTGCTAACCATTGCCCCACCATCCCCGTATATTGACATCTGTATGAGTCTGTCTTGTCTTGCAGACAATAAAGATAGCACAGCCATAGTTTGAAATGTCAATCAAATCTCTTGTTTAATCAACCAGTTTGGATCATAACTTTACTCAAGTGAAACTAAGTCTTAAGTAAACAACAACAGAGATATTTCTTGTAGAGTTAATACAACGTTACAAAGATTTTCTCTTTCTTTTCTCAGTTGCTTGCCTCCAATCCAACAGCGAGACCACTATGTAGCTATTCAAACTGCTAGAAATAAAAGCCAAATCTGAAAAGACCATTTTGATAATATAAGGCCTACATGATCAGAGCAGGAATTTCTTATGTGCATCTCTATCTATCTAAATATCTGTTTATCTCTTTGTCTGTCTGTCTGTCGGTCTGGCTGGCTGGTTGAGTCTGTTTATCTGTCTGTCTGTCCAACTACCTATCTATGCACATACATACATAATACATCTATCCATCCATACAAACACACACAGATGCACAAGACAGAATAAATCTCCCATTCAGTTAATGTTGTGAAACAACACTTAGCTAAACGACACCAAATATTTGTTCATCTGACGGACTAGAATGTTTTGTTCTTTGTGTTCTCCTGTGTCTAACAAAGCACAACTATTCTGTTTAGGTCTAAGTATCCAACACTTCACTATGGAATGAAATCAAATACAAAATCTATTATAAACAAAACATTGTTTATATTATTTATGTGACTCTGAATTAGATATTTTAAATTAAGTTGTTAGACAATGTATGAGGGCTTAGCAAGAAATCGTCAAACAACCACACAGATGATTTGTTCATAGTGACCAAATGTTTGTGTTCACATAAGCTAAATCCTTCCATCAAATTGACATTATCTGAACAGGTGCACCATGTGTCACATGTCAGATGACGAAATGATGGCAGTGCAATGTGAAATGAAGTGCTTTGCTCAAAAACACAAAGCAACAAACAGTCTGGGAATTGAACCTACAAGCTCACATTCGTGAGTGCAACACACTAACCACTAAGCCATGCACATTCACATACACACACACACACACACACACACAGACACACACACACACACACACACACACACATACACATATATATATATATGATGGATTCTCTTGTTGTGAATGACAAATGAGGGTTCAGTAAAATAAAGTAATAATCATGTTCTTGGGACAGGCATGGGTCTCTTAATGTCTGCTGGTGCCTTGCAAACCTTTTGGAAAATGGAATAAGTTGAGGACTCAATTTGCTTGAGTGCTTGTGGATCATTTACTATGTGTTCTCTTGAATGGACGGCAAGGCCTACTTTGCTTCATGCCACAAAACCACAATGACAGAATTTTGCCAGCATACCTTCATCCTTGCATGGTTCCAATGTTGGAGTCAACTTAGCTCAAATCTTTGAACTGAGGAGAAGCAAGACTGGCACCAGGTCTTGCATCCTAATGCTTTGTTTTCCCAGGAAGAAAAAGAATGCTGCATCGCTTCAGATTGTCTTTTAGTTTGTCTTTGAAGTGCAACAGTGGCCTTTCAACTGAACTACCTGTTGGGAATTGGCCAAAGAGAAGTTGCTTCGGAATTCTGATATCACTCATACATGAGAGATGACTGGATCATTTAAGCTATATATATATATATATTATATATATATATATATATATCATCATCCTCATCATTGTCATGGGTTGAATGGTTTGACTGAGGTGTGGCAAATTTCTACAGCTGCATGCCCTTCCTAACGCCAACCACTCCAAGAGTGTAATGGGCGACCAGTCAGGCAGCACTGGCATCAAGCACACTCAAATGGTGCTTTTTATGTGCCACCAGCATGGAAGCCAGTCATGCATTTATGTATATATACATATGTATGTATTTTGTATACATATATATAGGGAGAGTTTACGAAAAAAACAACAACAGACGAAGACAGGTGGTGTACAAAACAAACAGATGTATTAGTATAAAGCTCAGGAATAGAAAAAGTCTTTTATCTTTTGTTTTATTTTACCTGTTTCAGTCATTAGACTGTGGCCATGCTAGGGCACCACCTTGAATTTTTAGTTGAAATGAGTCAACTCCATTACTTATACTTTCTTAAGCCTGGTTTCTTATTCTATCAGTCTCTTTTGCCAAACTGCTAAGTTACAGGGACATTAACACACCAACACTGGTTGTCAAGCAGTGATGGCAACAAACACAGACACAAAGACGCACACACACACACACACATGCGCACACGCACTCACATATATACATGACGGGCTTCTTTCAGTTTCTGTCTACCAAATCCACTCAGCCCAAGGCTATAGTAGAATACTCTTGCTGAAGGTGCCATGCAGTGAGACTGAACCCAGAAACATGTGGTTGGGAAGCAAGCTTCTTACCACGCAGCCACTCCTTCACCTAGATGGATACCAAAACTTAACTCATACCTTATTTTATCACCCTGGGAAACAAAAGCCAGTCTTAACCTCAGTGAGATTTGAACTCAGAATGTGGATGGTTGTAATTCTCTTCCAGTATACATTTTAGTTCCAGCTCCAACAATGCTTTCAATAAACCAGTGTTACTATATATGTATATATATCTGACATTGGTATAAATCCACTTGATGTGGACAAGGGTGAGCTGATTATATGAACTCCAGTATATGACTGGTACTTTCTTTTGCAGACACTGTGTATGAATGAAAGGCTAAGATGACCTCAGCAGGAATGGAACTCAGAACTTTAAGAAGACAATTTATATGCAGCTCTGATAATTCTACAAATCCGCTATCTTTGCCAAGTAAATAGTAAAACGTTTGCCAAAGACAATCTCACTATGAGCATTTGTTGAAGTGAGAGAGAGGAGAGGGAGAGAGGGAGACTCTGTGTGTGTGTGTGGTGTGTGTGTGTGTGTGTGTGTGTGTGTGTGTGCATGTGTGTGTGTGTGTGTGTGTGTGTGTGTGAGAGAGAGAGAGAAAGAGGGAAAGAAAGAGTGTGTTTGTGTAAGAGAGAAAGAGGGAGAGAGGGAGCATGTGTAGTGTGAGTGTCTAGAGTATGAAACTAGAAAGAGATGGTTAGTGGTTTCCAGCCAAATTCTGAAACCAGTGACCTAATATTCTTAATCATTATTAATGCACTTATTGATGATTTATTTCAAACTTTGGCACAAAACCATAAATTTCCAAGGAAGGAGGTTATTTTTTCCATGTGTTTGTCAGGGAAAGAGATATAATCAACATGACCTTCACTGGTTTCGTCAGGTGAGTGAGATCATGAGGAAGTCCTTCCATGTGATAGGTGATAACCTTCTCGACATATCTTCATAATATTCAAGACCATGTGGGTTAAATGGTCGCTTGACCTATCCTATCAGATACAGAAGTCAAATTTCCCTCAAATCACAACCTTAAAGTCACAGAATCCTTTCTACTATAGGCACAAGGCCTGAAATTTGGGGAAGCAGGATAGTCAATCACATCAACGCCAGTACTCAACTGGTACTTAATTTATCAACCCCAAAAGGACGAAAGGCAAAGCTGACCTTGGTGAAATTTGAACTCTGAATGTAGTGGCAGACAAAATACCTATTTCTTTACTACCCACAAGGGGCTAAACACAGAGAGGACAAACAAGGACAGACGAACGGATTAAGTCGATTATATCGACCCCAGTGCATAACTGGTACTTATTTGATCGACCCCGAAAGGATGAAAGGCAAAGTCGACCTCGGTGGAATTTGAACTCAAAACTTAGTGGCAGACGAAATACCACTAAGCATTTCACCTGGCATGCTAACGATTCTGCCAGCTTGCTACCTTATTAAAGTCACAGAATCAAAAGAGTGGTGACTCTGATTCAGTTATTTGTATCATGGTTTTTTTTTTATGAGTAAAATAATTTCATTTTCAACATATCTGCCTACCATTGCTATGAGGACATATCACAAATCGGAATGTCTTGCAGCTATAACAAACATGCCATTCTTTAGCCATCATCACCCACCCCACCTCCTAACACTGCTAAATTTAGTTCTTTATGTGACTGTCATTGTTACCCATTCATACTAAGATTTTTTTTAAAAAGCCAATGAATAATTCTTTCTCCTGGAAGCACATGGCCCCAAATTTGGAGAAGGGATTAAGTCGATTACATCGACCCCAATGGTACTTATTTAATCGACCCTGAAAGGATGAAAGGCAAAGTCGACTTTGGCAGAATTTGAACTCAGGATATAATGACAGACGAAATACCACGAAGCATTTCTCCTGGCATGCTAATGATTCTGCCAGCTCACCACATTAAGAAACCAATGAATAATAATGCACAAATATTGTATTTCAGGGAAAGGGCTAAATTTTATTTATGATGTATCCCAAAGTCAATTCAGCAATAAATAGTAGTTTATGATATTAATGTATCATAATAGCTTGTAATATGGTGGTGAGCTGGCAGAACCATTACAATACTGGACATTAATG
>NC_042998.1:83450683-83458183 GCF_006345805.1 Octopus sinensis
TCTTAGTTTTGTTTCATTTTGAAAAATAAAAATTTATTTTATGGTTTATTATTGTTTATAATTCGAATTACATATATATGACGACATCAAAATCTTTTAAGTGCTTAGGGCCTCTATGGGTTTTAATCTGGCCATGTCAGCATTGATCTTAAGCTACTTCTTCCCTCCTTCTGAGAAAGAGTTTGTCAATATATCAGCTTCTGCGGAAATTTTGGAAATTTGCAATTGATGTCACGATCTTGTGGTTCTTAATGTCTATAGAGCGAGCTTCCTCAGTAGACCACTCAAGTCTCCTAAATTTTGGTGTTCTACAAATGCATTATGGTATGTTATTTTGTTGTAAGAGGAAAGCTCTGACCACCATATCTTCTTTAAAATGTCATAATATTCCTTGGTTACTCTGTCTCTGTTCACAACACCCAATGCCTAGGTTTTTACAGCATTTATTATGTAGAACAAAGGTGACAGAGAGCTCATAGATGCACAGTTTTTCTAATGCAGCGAGCTGGCAGAAACGTTAGCAAGCCGGGCGAAATGCGTAGCCGTATTTCGTCTGCCGTTACGTTCTGAGTTCAAATTCCGCCGAGGTCGACTTTGCCTTTCATCCTTTCGGGGTCGATTAAATAAGTACCAGTTACGCACTGGGGTCGATGTAATCGACTTAATCCGTTTGTCTGTCCTTGTTTGTCCTCTCTGTGTTTAGCCCCTTGTGGGTAGTAAAGAAATAGGTATTTCGTCTGTTTTTATGTTCTGAGTTAAAATTCCGTCGAGGTCGACTTTGCTTTTCATCCTTTTGGGGTCGATATATTAAGTACCAGTTGTGTACTGGAGTCGATTTAATCGACTGACACGCTCCCTAAAAATTTCGGGCTTTGTGCCTAGAGTAGAAAAGAAAGATGCACAGTTTTTCTATCTTAGGTATAAACATCCCTAAATCGGCTCCATTTCTATATCTGCAGAAAATGAAACTAAATCTAACAGTTTCTCAGCATTGTAAATACTCCAAGTACAGATTTCTACGCCATCCACAAAAAAGTTATGAGTTACATAAAAGTTTGGATTTTCGTAAGAGATACAAAAGTGAATTTAGGTTTCGAAATAAACAGACGCACAGACAGACTGTCACTTTGGAATATTCTCCAAGAAATATAAAATAGGAAATAATCATTCCATTTTCAGTTATAAGTGTATAGGCGAGATCTTTGTAAGCCTTTTAGTGGAAGCAACTAAGACAATAGGTACTTTTACCTATTCTACTAACTTGACGTTGATGTATGGAATCGAATGCCTTTCAGTAATCTGTCATAAGGTTTCTGCCGTGTTTTCCCACTTCAAACAGCACAGCTCTATTTATTAGACACTTGTTCACCGCGTCTTCCACCTACTTGCTCATTTGTGATTATACCATTAGAATCGCAATGCTATTGAAGGAATTGGTTCAAGCAGTTGTGTACAGTTTGAACAAGTGTAGGTATACCACAGGCTTATGCCATGTCAGCACAAATGTCGTTGGAGGCTAATCATTTTTTTCTTCAGGTAACTGATAACACCACGATACCAAATTTTGTCCATTTTCAAGAGAAGTCACTACAAGTTACTTTTGAAGTGTTCTTTGAACAGTCAGATGTCAGTTTACCTGAAAAGAAACGATGCAGTTATTAGTAAGGAGAGTTTGAAATTAATGTATGCAAAATTTCACAGCTCTAGCATCACTTCTTCATAGCCAGCCTACGAACGTTTTAGCCCACTCTTGTAGTTCTCTGCCAACGGTCCAAAGGCAGATATTTCATTCTTTAGTGCAAGATCTGCGTATGGCAAGCCAATTCACTATGTCAAACTAACTTTCCATACATACATAAGTACGTATGGACGTATGTACATATGTATGTACAGTGTTATGCAATGAGTTCTACCTTTCCTGTTTGCGTAACTAAATCTCACAAGCAGCCTTCAACTTTTTCTATCGAAAAGGTTTTTTAACCCAATATTATTTATAGCTTTTCTGCTTCGAGTTCAACCGTTAAAAACGAAGTAAGTATGTATGTATGTATGTATGTATGTATGTATGTATGTATGTATGTATGTATGTATGTATGCATGTATTTAAGCATGTTTATTGAAATATGTAGCAAGAGAAAAGAAAACGAGAGAGAAAGATCTTTCAAGAAAACATGGTACTAAGACAATAGAAGAGAATCTTCTGCAATTTGAACGTATTAATATCAAGATACCACCAACATGGATGACATTAGCGGTAAATCAGACAATAAGACGAGGAAAGTCATTTGCAGTGAAAATTATCTCAGACGAATGCAATAATAATAATAATAATAATAATAATAATAATAATAATAATAATAATAATAATATATATTACAAGAAGAAAACACAAAAACACCTTAGCAATAAGAGAAAGTATTTTACAGGAAAATCAAGTTACTGGAATAGTTGAACATAAAACAAGAAAACTGACTAGAAGAACACTGATTTACAGTATTTGTGTGTGTGTGTGTGTGTGTGTGTGTGTGTGTGTGTGTGTGTGTTATGTGAATTTATGGAACGTTATCCCTTAACATCTCTTCTCCATTTTTAACAAATTTGTTGAGTTTTATGGGATACCGTTCCATAAATTTACATAACACACCATATACAAGTATTATTTTCATGCTCGCAAATTTACGCCAGTAAGCTGCCAGCAAAATATGAAGAATCTTTATGAGAAATCGTTTTTTGGAATCCTCCATATTAAAGGACGAAATATAATTCAACCTTTTCACACACACACACAGCTGGAATTTACAACAAAAACAAATAAAACAAAAGACGAAGACGGGTGTGTAAACAACAAACAGATGTATTAGTTTAACGCTCGAGAAGTGAGAAAGTCTTTTACGTTTCGAGCCTACGCCCTTCAACAGAAAGGAACACAGAAATAAACAGAGAGAGAAAATAAAAGGTTTAGTGGCTAGCGATCAATCATGACATATATATATGGTATGCGGTAGTGGTGCTGTGGTGGATCTCCGTCACTCATCGAGGAGGATTCAATAAGGCTGTCGGTACTGTCAGGCCACGAATTTTCTGGAAAATATCCAAGGGCCCCGACAGTCCTCCGGGAACAGATCAGCCGTTTGATTTTCATTGACATCTTGAGTTTCCCTGAAAATGTCATCGCTTTTGCTTACCACTAATCCTCTATACTACGCCTTTGTGCAACTTCTGCTTACTGCATTGCCAGGCTGAAAGAGAGCTGTAAGTGCTTGACGACATTACAGATGTCAAACGCCCGAACGCAGCTCGAATAATAATAGATTCAAATTTTGGCGCAAGGCCAGCAATTACGGGGAAGAGGTTAAGTCGATTACATCGACTCCAGTACTCAACAGCTACTTATTTTATCGACCTCGATATAATGAAAGGCAAATTCGACCTTAGCGGAATTTGAACTCTGGGCGTAAAGACGGACGAAATGCCGCTAAGCAATTTGCACAGCGTGCTAACAATGCTGCCAACTCATAATAACAATGATAATTCTTTCTAATATTGAGAGGAGGAGCGAGTTGATTACATCGACACCAGTGCTCAGCTGATATTTTATTTTATTGAACCCAAAAGGATGAAATGCCAAGTTGACTCGACAGGATTGAACTCAAAACGCAATGAGCTGGAAGAAATTCTATTAAATTCTATACGTATACACATATAGTACTAAATGTTATTTGTGCAACATAGCTGTATGCATACGCATATTCAAATGTTTGTTTATTAACAAAGTGAGAGAGTTAAATGTAAAGGTTTATTCAAAGCGGTTTTCATTTTCTTGCCACTCGAGTTTCACGCAATTGAGATCGTCAAGAGATCAAGAAGGAATTTTAATTTTTTTTGGTTCAGTTTTCGAGCTGGAATTTATATTTGAAATGGATTCATCGTTTTTATCAATGGTTATTGTTTTTCATTAGTGTTTTTTTTTTCTAATATTGTTTTACAGAATCTACGATGCTTTATTGATTACACAAATTAGAAATATGTAGGGGAAAAATCCAATACAAGTTTTCAAAGATAGCGCAAAATAGATCTGCCCATAACAAATTTACTAAACATAGACAAAGGAAATCATTATCTTTTTAGAAAACCGAACGAAGAACAATTCTATTCAACTCTAGGCACAAAACCCAAAATTTTCGGAGAGGGGGCCTCTCGGTAAGATAGACTCTAGTACACAACTGGTACTTAATTTATGGGCCCCGAAAGGATAAAAGGCAAAGTCGACCTCGGCGGAGTTTGAACTCAGAATATAAAATCAAGCGAAACGTGTACTGTTGGCAAATTTTAGGGAGCATCAAACTTTTTAAAGGATTTAGTGTCTCAACAGCTAAAAACTGATGCAGGTCCAATCAAAGATCGCTATTTATTCTGTAAATCGGATTTCTTGATTTGAGATAGTCGGTAGGCAGAGAGAGATTGAAATAGAATGCCTGGTAGGGCTCCTACAGAAAGTTTGTCTCTTAGTGACAGCAAGGATTATCAGAAGGGTCCTGAGTACTTGAAAGACTGCTGAAAGCTCGTGGATACCTTAGTAACCCGCTATCCACATAATCTCTACCAGGTATAAGACCGAACCTGGGACAAACCAAAATACTACTACTACTACTACTACTACTACTACTACTACTACTACTACTACTACTACTAATAATAATAATAATAATAATAATAATAATAATAATAATAATAATAATGATAATATGGATTGACTATAAAAAGGCCTTCGACAGTATACCGCATCCATGGATCTTGAGATCGCTGGACATCTTCAAAATTTCCCCTGTAATTTCAAACTTTCTGAAGCACAATATGTCGTTGTGGAATACGAATCTCCAATTATACCACTCTAATGGAGTACTTGCCTCAGAAAATATAAACATCAACTGTGGAATTTTTCAAGGTGACTCACTTTCACCTTTAATATTCTGCATAGCCCTAATACCCCTTACAAGTGAATTAAACAGAACAGAGTATGGGTATAAAATTGCCAATAAAAAAATAAGCCATCTCTTTTATATGGATGACTTAAAACTTTATGGTAAAGACAATAATGAACTTGAAGGCCTATTGCGCACCGTGAAAGCATTCAGCGATGACATCGGGATGGAGTTTGGACTTGAGAAGTGTGCCAAGGCCACTTTCCAGAAAGGGAAAGTGAAGACCACAAATTCAGTCGTGTTAGATGTTGACACAGTCATAAGAGAGCTTGAGCAAGAACAAACATACAAATATTTAGGGATAAATGAAGGCTCTGGTATTCAGCATGCAAGCATGAAAGAGAAGATCAGGAAGGAATGTTATAGGAGAGTTCGTGCAGTTCTGAAATCTGAACTAAATGCACGTAACAAGGTGTTAGCTATAAATTCCTTAGCAGTTCCAGTTGTTACTTATAGCTACAATGTGTTGAACTGGAATATGAGTGAAGTAAAGAATATAGATAGGAAAATACGCAAGCTGCTGAGTTGTAATAGGATGCACCACCCAAAGGCAGACGTAGATCGCCTTTACCTTCCCAGAGCCCAAGGAGGTCGAGGCCTGATCCAATTTGAACTAGCTTACAAAACAACCACAATTGGACTGGCCAAATATCTCTAAATATCGAATGACTGGATGCTAAAGCTCGTGGAAAATCACGAGAGACGGAAGAAGCTTCATTCTATCATAAAGGAAAGCAAAAAATTTGCTATTGATCTCGTGCAGGATACCCAAACTGAACAACCCGAGGGAAGTACGGCAACTATTGTTGCAAAGAAGGTGAAAATGATGGCAATGAAAAAAGCGCACGAGCAATTGGCTGATAGGTGGGAGGAGAAACCTCTGCACGGCAAATATGTGGCCCGCAGCAAACAAGCTGATGTTGACCAGAAGCAAACCCATCAGTGGCTACGGAGCTCAGGGCTAAAAGCAGAGAGCGAAGGTTTCATCCTGGCTGCTCAAGATCAAAGCCTATTAACCCGGAACTACCAGGCCAATGTGATGAAAAATGGAGCAGACCCAAAATGCCGATTCTGCAACGACATGATTGAAACAGTGGACCACCTAATCTCTGGATGTAAGGTCTTAGCACCAGTGGAGTATAAATTAAGACATGACAGAGTTGGCCAATATCTCCACTGGCTAATAAGTCGGCATTACAATATCGAAACTGCCGACAAGTGGTATAATCACCACCTGAGGCTGTAACTGAAGGAGAAAATGTAACCATTCTGTGGGACTTTCCAGTACATACAGACCGAACCATCAAGGCCAATAAAACAGATATTGTTGTGAAAGACCAAAACAATAAAGTTTGCTTATTGATCGACATGAGCATCCCCTGTGATCATAATATCTCAGCGAAAGAGTTTGACAAGCACAGAAAATATAAGACCTACTCATTGAAATTGAGAAAATGTGGCATCTCAAGGCGGTTACAATACCAGTGATCGTAGGAGCACTAGAATGATCAAGAAGGGAACCGAAAATTATATGAGAATGATCCCTGGCTTACCATCCCTGCAAGAAGTGCAAAAGATTGTCTTAACTGGTACATCACACGTATTGAGAAGAGCATTGTCGATGTGAGAACTGTTGCTGCTCATGTATTTTAATTCAACTTAAAAAAAAAAAAAAAATGAACGAACTATTGAGTTTGGTTTAATGGCCTACCAATGTATACTATGAGTTTCTTTGCCCTAGGAGTCGGGAAGACACTCGGTAAGAAATGGAAGCAAATTTGAAAGAAGAAAAAAAAAAATAATAATAATAATAACAATAATCCTAGGATGGAATTTATAAACGTTTACTGCATCGTTACGCGCGTTTCCACAAATCACTTGATTCTTAGGATCTCAGTCCGTATTCCTAGGATGATTTCAATGTAGTCCATAATATATGTGGGCATCAGGTTGATCATCATCATTGATTCATTTCTTCAGGCGATATAATATTAGTGGATGTACCACAGAGGGATGCTTTTCCCTTTTTATCAGTATGAAGGCCAAGCGGGCTATATGATTATTTCTGTGTGTATCTGGTGAGGAGGAGGGGAATGCGAGCTGTAATCGTAAGAGTTGTGTGATTTGTGGAAACGCGCGCAGCAATGGCTTAAATGCTTATAAATTCGATCCTAGGATTATTGCTATTATTACTATATATATTCCTCGATGCAATCCCGAAAAACTGGTTCACCAGTCAGCATCATTAAACTGTGGCTGGCATAATGGAATAGGAGCTTTATTTGCATCTTCAAAACGTTTCCCATTAACAAATTTAAAAGATACGTGTATGTGCGTGTGTATGTGTGTGGGGTGTGTATAACTGTATATATATATATATATATTCAGATATACATTCACACACGCGGGCGCGGGCGCGGGCGCGTATGTTTATATACACATAAATATAACACACGATTTTTTCAAAAGATTACCTCAGAAGAAACATCAGCTGGTTTTATATGAGAAGTTAGGTCTA
>NC_042998.1:83463183-83538183 GCF_006345805.1 Octopus sinensis
GCGATGGCGACGTTATGCCTCCAGTCATCTTCCCACACGGCTTCAGACTCAACACAGAGGCCTACCAAGTGCCTGGAGGAGGTAGTGCTGCGCTGGGTCAAGAGGATGGCTACTGGAAGACCCTATGCCTGAACAGGACTCTGCACCATGCCACACAAGCTGGGGAACCAATTCATGACTTTCAAACAATTTCTACAACCACATTACCCCTAACATCTGGCCACCCAACTCCTCAGACTGCAACCCACTTGATTATTATGTGTGGGGAAAAGTTGAGATAGAAACCAACAAACGCCTTGTAACACCAAAGATGAACTGAGGGCAAGGATTAAGGCAGTATTCACCAACTTAAATAAAGAGACCATCCAGAAGAGTTGCAGATTCCGAAGGCGTCTTGGGCCGTGGTTGAAATCAATGGCAATTTTATTGAATAAATTTACTCTTTAATATTTTAAGATATTTTAATGTAATTTTGATAAATATATCTGTTAAAATGACATGTCTGTGTTGTATCTTCATTTCTGCTTAATTTAGACAGTTTATTCACCGCACCCTGTATATCAAGAATTTTTATAAAATCGGATAATTTGACAAAATCAAACACACGGGAAATTTGTAGCTAATTTCTCATCAGTCAACGTCCAAGGCATCACAACAGTTTAGCGTCGTTATCGTTCATTGGAGGCGCCAGAGCAAAAAAATCACGGGGAATAGCTAACGAACGTACAGAACAATGACGAAAACAAACAAGACAAACTAAAATAATTATATTATACAATAAATGAGAAATGGTTGAAAAATGTTCTTGCAAAACAGATTTCAATGCAGAAAAGATTTCACGGCAAATCGAAATGCAAAGTTCATAGTTGTTTTTGGCAAAAGAAAGCAGTCATTTGACTGGAGCAACGCCTTTAATCGAGCAGATTGACCTCAGGACTTATTCTTTGCAAGCCTAGTACTTAATCTATAAAACCGCTAAGTTACGGGGACGTAAACACACAAAGACACACACACATGTATATATATATATATATATATATATATATATATATATATATATATATATATATTATATATATATATATATATATGTATATATATATATATATATATATACATATATATATATATTGCTTGTTTCAGCTTAGAGCAGCGGCCATGCTGATACACCGCCGTTGTATATATATATATATATATATATATATATATATATATATATATATACGACGGGGTTCTTTCAGTTTCCTTCTACCAAATCCACTCACAAGGCTTTGGCTGGCCTGAGGCTATAGTAGAAGACATTTGCCTAAGGTGCCATGCAGTGGAACTGAACCAGGAACCATGTGGTTGGTAAGCAAGCTACTTACCACACAGCCACTCCTGCACATATATAATATGTGAATAAATGTATATAAAAGTTCCTGGCTTTGGGTAAAAGAAAATACAGGGGGATCCGTAAGTTATGATTTTGTTCAACATATTCCCCTCTCAGATTCACACACTTATTGCAGCGGTCCTTTATTTATTCCAAGCCCCGTAAAAGAACTCGAAAGTTTGGGCCTCCAGCCAGGCCTTTCGCGCAGATATCCTTAAAACCAGGAACTTTTCAGCCACCCCCTCGTGTGTGTGTGTATGTGTGTGTGTGTGTGTGTGTGTGTGTGTGTTGTGTGTGTGTGTGTCTGTCTGTGTGTGTGTCTGTGTGTCTGTATGTATGTACGTATGTATGTATGTAAGTATGTATGTATGTATGTATGTATGTATGTATAAGGAAGGAGAGAAGGAAAGAAAGAACAATCTTAACTACTTATAATTCAAACGATAAATATCCAAAATGTTCAGTGATGTATTAAACTCAGTGAAGCGTTGGAGGAAAAGATTTCCAGAATCGATTATTTACATCATTAATGTAGTTTAATCTCATCCAGGAATCAGGAATCCAATAATATCAACCAAAACAATTACGCTAAGACTTTATTTCTCTCAATCATGTACTGACACCATAACATTAGATTCTTACATAACAACAAATGTTTTTAATTAGATATTTGATGCTCACAGGATTAAGTGCGTACTGACTTAACTTCTGTTCCTTATACAGATAGTTTCTATGAATGGTAGAGTGGTTAAGAACTTCGCATTGCAGTCATAAGATCTCGGGTTCGAAGCCCATTGCGTGGCATCTAGCTATATTATCGTCTCAGGTAAAGCGGCAAGCTGGCAGGGACATTAGCACGCGGAGCTGACTGCTTAGCGGCATTTCGTCCGTCTTTATGCTCTGAGTTCAAATGCGACTTTGCCTTTTATTCTTTCGGGGTCGATAAAATAAGTACCAGTTGAGCACTGGGGTCGATGTAATCTACTTATCCCTTCTCCCGATATTTTTGGCCTTGTGCCAAAATTTGAAGTCAATATTATAGTTGCTGGTATACCCAGTCTTAATGAGTAAAATAGGATGGACAGAAATTGTATGAGACCTCGTCGGGTGAATTGTACTTGGAATTCAAAGGTCCAAGCTTGTCATGTATCACGATGTTTCTAGTTCAGAATTACGTTAAGGATACACGAGTCTGTGGAATATTCATCCACAAAGTAATCTAATTCAATAAGTTGCTCGTTCAGTTGATCGAACTTGACGCTCATGCGCCCAAATTGACACAAGCGTCCTTCATCATAATTAACCTCAATGATTACATATACATCGTAGCTGTGTGGTAAGAAGCTTGCTTACCAACTACATGGTTCCGGGTTCAGTTCTTCTGTGAGGCACCTAGGGCAAGTGTCTTCTACTATAGCTTCGGGCCGACCAAAGCCTTGTGAGTGGATTTGGTAGACGGAAACTGAAAGAAGTCCCCCACCATCGCTTGACAACTGATGCTGGTGTGTTTACGTCCCCGTAACATAGCGGTTCGGCAAAAGAGACAAATAGAATAAGTACTAGGCTTACAAAGAATAAGTCCTGGGGGCGATTTGTTCGACTAAAAGCGGTGCTCCAGCATGACCGCAATCAAATGACTGAAACAAGTAAATGAAGAAATGAATACACACATACACACACACATCTTTGCGACGAGCGGGAACGTGAAGCTCTGAGTTACAGCTTATGAAGATATAAGAAGTTATATAAGAGAAAAAAACATGTAATAATCGAAGTAGGAAAAAGTTCAAATTCATACATGAATTTGTGTTTGTTTATTATATGATAATAATGAATTTGTAGTGATCCTATAACGGTGCGCGCGCGCGCACCGTCCATTTTCTATTTCGCGCGTGCGAGTGTTGGTGCCTTCACCAAGGCACAGAAAGGAAGAGCCCTCTCGCGCATGCGCGAAGCACCGGAAGAAGAACCCTATTGCCTACGTAGCAGTTAGCGAGGCAAGGGGGTCGTAGAACGTTTGACCGCTAGCAGCAGCAGCGGGACTTTGAGACATGGCTATCGAAGGCAACGGTCACGTATATTCTCTCTCCGTCAGGACTTGATTCTAGCAGCAGTCGGCCGAATGCCTTTAACCAAATTGTTGCCGACCACATTCAACTTCCCTGTTCGACGCCATCTTGAACCCGTTCTGGTTTTAGCGGCTGAATATTGTAAATATTATAATCGATTAACTTTCAGCCTTGCGCGCCCCGAACCAAGGACATCAGATAACCACTTATTGTTATTGTTACCAAGAAAGAGAATAAAGTAGTATATATATATTTTACGTCTGCGTCTTGTTGTTTCTGACTGGTAGAATTCTGGATTATTAAAGCAACAGCTAGTGATTGCTTTCTTGTACCCCGAAAGTACAAGAGAAGATATTTACACTCACGAAGTTCGTTACAGTGGTGACCCCCCGACGTGATTCTGGTCTAAAACCAGAGATCACTTAACAACAAAAAAAATCCAGGTTTTCTGCGAAGTCGGAACACGATTTAACTCTACGCATTCATCTTTCGACGATTTGTTTCCGGCCACCACAAACAGTTGTAGAAGGAGCCTCTTTCTTATTCTACAGCCATGATGACGGACGCCATCATATATTCGATGCCTTTTCTCCACCTTCGTCATCGCCATCGTCGTCTTTCTACTTCACGTCGTCGTTATCTTCGTCGCCATCATCACTAAGAACGATGTTGTCTCAAGTCCACTACAGTCGCCTTCCTCCACCACCGTCGCCTTTCAACACCGTCGACCAAGATGTAGATAGCAACTCGCGGAACTTTAGCGTGCACGCTGTATGTGCATATGCACACCAAGGATTTACAGCACCGTCAATCTACGAGATTCTTCTGTTCCAGTTAACCTGTCACAGCATTGAAGCCACAACCGCTACACGATATGTGTTCAATCGGCATCTGCATTTGTGATCTCAACATTCTGTTACAGAACGAACTGCTATTGGGCATCAGGCTATTACAGACTGCTAAATTAACTCTTGTCTGGAATAGCCCCGAGAGACATTTTTTTCTATGCGCTGTATTTTTTGTATTTTGCTCGCATTCACCTTGCATGTATTTCTGTCGCACACACGTACACACACATAAATGCTCTCTCTCACATACATACGTCACACATGCTTTTCTCGCTTGTTTTTTCCATGCTAAATTTGCCTTTTGTGGACACACCTCATTTCTATAGACCCTAGCGGTCACGTATACATAGAGAGGGTTGTTTGTCCATTATAACGCGCCAGCATGTCATGCCTTTGTTCCTGTACGAACGAGGCATATAATCGCTCAACCACTGGCATATTCTTGCTGTTTTTTGGTCTGGCAAGCACTATTGCATTTCATGCGCCTTGCTTCGCACGTGTATTGCCTTGTTTTTTGCAACACGTTTGCGCTAGCTTAATTCTTTTCCCGACTCATAGGGCGTCGGATGTTCACATGCGCTGCGCCATGTTTAGGCGTAATTATTTTTCCCTGTTAGACCACTGTTGGTCACGTAATTAACAGAAAATTATCTGTGTCGCGCATCACACCAGCATGTTTGCACTTTTGCCTTTTGTGTTACTAGCGAGCTTCTGTCAATTCCATTTTCTCTCCTGCAGCAATTGATTTAACTGCTATTTTGCAGGATTAACCACCTTTAGAGAAGTTGGATTTAATTTCGCCTAGGTTCATTAACTGTGAGTTTTGCTTTCCCTCCGCTTCCTACAGCGGAAGGCTCTATACTTTGTGACGTATACACTTTCATGCATGCACTCTTGATTTTTGCTCATTGAGTATTTTTTCTCTTTTTCCTTTAGTAAATTTCTTGTGTATGTTATAAATTTTGCCATTATATTATTGTGTGCTATTTGGTTATCTGGTGTCCACCTTGAGTTTTGCAGTCACTACAATAAGTTTCCTTTCGTGCGTACGCACTGGAGGGGAGCCTTGTAGTGATCCTATAACGGTGCGCGCGCGCGCACCGTCCATTTTCTATTTCGCGCGTGCGAGTGTTGGTGCCTTCACCAAGGCACAGAAAGGAAGGGCCCTCTCGCGCATGCGCAAAGCACCGGAAGAAGAACCCTATTGCCTACGTAGCAGTTAGCGAGGCAAGGGGGTCGTAGAACGTTTGACCGCTAGCAGCAGCAGCGGGACTTTGAGACATGGCTATCGAAGGCAACGGTCACGTATATTCTCTCTCCGTCAGGACTTGATTCTAGCAGCAGTCGGCCGAATGCCTTTAACCAAATTGTTGCCGACCACATTCAACTTCCCTGTTCGACGCCATCTTGAACCCGTTCTGGTTTTAGCGGCTGAATATTGTAAATATTACAATCGATTAACTTTCAGCCTTGCGCGCCCCGAACCAAGGACATCAGATAACCACTTATTGTTATTGTTACCAAGAAAGAGAATAAAGTAGTATATATATATTTTACGTCTGCGTCTTGTTGTTTCTGACTGGTAGAATTCTGGATTATTAAAGCAACGGCTAGTGATTGCTTTCTTGTACCCCGAAAGTACAAGAGAAGATATTCACTCACGAAGTTCGTTACAAATTGTATGTCTTATTTCATTTATTAGTACAATAATGACATGCAAATTGAATTACAAATGCTGTGTTCTGTCAGTCAGATTTAAGTTTATTCGTCCTGTATGCGTGTATTACATAAGAGAAAAACATGTAATAACTGAAGTAGAAAAATGATGAATTTCATATACGAACTACTGTTTGTCATTCAAGCAGTAATCCAGCAACTTTTAGTGTTTGGCCCTGGCTTTTATTAATGCTGATTGCAAAAGAAAGCAGAATAGGAAAGTGTAAGGTCTAAAATTTGAATGGGACATTAGATGGTATAACTGGTATTCGAGGAACGGAGACGGTATCACTTTTACCACAACCAGTGAGAATATTTGCCTCAATGCAGTTTGTCATAGGTTTGTGCACAATTAGTGTTGCCTCCCTTGGACCATTTACTTTCATTTTATGGGACAAACAAACACACAAACGAACAGAATCTCTCTTATATATATATATGATGTAATAGTTTAGTGTTTAATTAGAGATGACATGGTTATTATACGGTAATGATTTATTTGGTCAGTGTGATAACACAAAGGCGATATATTTAGAATATTTAGTTAAGAAGTTTTGGTATCCAGAAGACCCAAAAGACAGGTAAGGCTATGTAAGTGCTACGGAAGGAGCGCTGTTAGACTCCTGGTTCGATAATAGTATGAGTGAGGTGTCTAACAAGGGTCGTGTATGAGTGTGTATATGTTAAAAAATGAGACAACAAAGCCAAAGCAGAGTGAAATTTCTAGAACATTTATAAAGAGAAAGGTAGTCTTACAGCTGTTTCAAGGATATAACAGACGTCCCATCATCAGAGACGATATGAGAGAATTAAATAGAAGGAAATAGTAGAGTTAAATATTTTGGAAAGGGGTAGATATAGGAAGTACAAAGGGAAATATGATAGGTGAATATATACTGGCTGGCCAAAAACACCTGGCAGTAAACTAAAACCATTTAATTCCAAGATTTTATGTTTAACAACTGAATGAATTTAATAAAATCATCTAAATATGAAACATCGTGAAAATCGTTCAAACTGAAGTCCTTCTTGAGCGACACATTTTTCCATTCAAGTCAATACAGAATTACAGATAGTATTTATGGAATTTTGATTTACTGTCGGGTGACTTTTGGCCAACCCTGTATATTTAACAATTAGTGACGTAACAGTGGCGGATGTAGGGGTGTCGCCCTAGTTGCCTGGGCAACACCCTTTCTAGCCAAGCTGACATCAGATATAACATTGTTATTTTATTTCCGGCAGTTTCACAGCATTAAAGTTTTATATGCATATGGTCTGCTAAAACAAAGTTAGAATACTTAAAAATGTATCTATTTGTTACGAATTGCGATTCCCACCTTACTTTTTTTACTCTTTTATTTGTTCCAGTCATTTGACTGCGGCCATGCTGGAGCACCGCTTTTAATCTAAGAAATCGACCCCAGGACTCATTCTTTGAAAGCCTAGTACTTATTCTATTGGTCTCTTTTGCCCAACCGCTAACTTACGGGGACGTAAGCACACCAACTTCGGTTGTCAAGTAATGGTGGGGGACAAACACATTCACACAAAGACACACACACATATGTATATATATATTATGCAGGTGTGTGTGGGGGGAGGAGATCGAGGATATTTTTGGGGGCGTTGCCCAAAAGTTTGTGGGTGTTACGAAAAATTGACACAAGCATTCTTCATCATAATTAACCTCAGTGATTACATATACATCGAAGCCTTGCAGAATATCGACGGTGGCGCTGCCCACTATAATAACCAGAGCATTCCGATGAGCGCGTAGTTGCCCAAGGTGCCATGCAGTAGGACTGAACCCGGAACCATGTGGTTGGCAAGCAAGCTACTTACCACACAGCCACGATGTATATGTAATCACTGAGGTTAATTATGATGAACAATGCTTGTGTCAATTTTTGGCAACACCCCCCAAAATATCCTCGATCCCCTCCCCCGACACACCTGCATAATTATTAATAATTCTTTCTAATCTTAGCACAAGGCCAAGAGTTTTGGGCGCGCGGGTTGGGGTGGGGAAAGTCAATTACTCTTACCCCATTGATTGACTTGTACTTTATTTTATCAATGATATTTACCGCAGTACATAACATGTTCTTGATTTAACGACTTAACAAATGTGAAAAGCAAGGTCGAATACGGCAGGATTTGAACTCAGGGCATAAAGGATTGTAGTTAAATTCCGCAAGGTATTTATCATGTGATTTATCATTTTGTATCAATCGCATTTTCCAGTCCGCCGCAGTCACAAATGTAAAGGTGGATGTCCTTTTATTTATATTATTTACATTATTTACATTTGATGGATATTTGTTCTCAACTTGTTTGTTGTTAACACAACATTTCGGCTGATATATCCTCCAGCCTTCATCAGGTATATATATATATATATATTATATATATATATATATATATATATATCTTGATGTGAATCGTCTATGCCAGAAATACATAGAGAAAGAAAAATAGAAATACCGAGACTGAAAGATGACTGAATTACACGTCATACAAATGTACAGCCGCCATCATCTCCATCGCTTCCCCCCCTCCTCTCTCTCTCTCTCTCTCTCTCTCTCTCTCTCTCTTCATGTGTGTGTGTGTGTGTGTGTGTGTGTGTCATTCCCCTCCTCCGCTCTCCTTATTCCACTATTCCACACAGAGAAGAGGGACGTTTGACACAGCCATTTCATTTCAAACTATCTTACTCTACAACGTTTCCTGACTGACAGAGGTTTGTGGTTTGTGGGAGATTTAGCTGTTAGGTCTCAAAATAAATGTTATGCAATACTTCCCAGTAAGATGGCGAACAATGATTTATATAGTTTTGCGGGTGCTTGGGCTTACAGACATAGTTAATTCATATTTAGAAAAACAGTTGATATTGAAACAATGATATGTTACATATGTTGCACAGCAAATGTTTCTAGAATCAATCTTTATTATATGATTATCTTCAAGACTGTTAATTGCGCAATTTATGTTTGAAACACATATTCTCGTCTGAACAGAAATCCGTGTTTAACACAGTATGCTATTTCTGGCTTAAGTTGCTGATGGTAGAAATCATTTTCATCTGCAATCAGCTGTGATTAGCTGCTGTCAGTCTCCGAATTAGATTAGAGGTTTATCAACAATCGACAAAGTAATAAACTGGCCAGAGTTGGCTGCACTGATAAGTCTGTAAAACATTAAAATAAACCCTAGTTTCGTAAGCTTTGGTTTTTATAATTATTAATTAACATTATTGAAAGATTATTGGCACCTGAACTGGCAATAGAAACGGAACTGCATTTTCAGGATAATACCATAAACTGTCTTACAAAAATTATATACTGACAAATGTTGATGTAACACGAATGCCATTTTCTAACTGTTTGAAGATGTTAGACCGGCAACAAGAGAAAGGAAACTAAAAACAAAGGTTGGCTAGATACTACCGCACGTTTCAAACGACAGTATTTTTCACTCATATGAATTTACATACACATATAAATGTACTCACATTCACATAAAGCATACATACATATATACATGGATGGCACTCCGTCGGTTACGAGGGGATTTGGTAGAGGGAAACTGAAAGAAACCCGCCATATATATATATATATATATATTTGTGTGTCTGTTTGTTCTCCGATCATCGCTTGACAACCGATGCTGGTATGTTTTCGTCCCCATAACTCAGCAGTTCGGCGCAAGAGACCGATAGAATAAGTACTAGATTTACAAAGAATAAGTCCTGGAGTCGATGTTTTCGACAAAAGGCGGTGCTCCAGCACAGCCGCAGTCAAATAACTGAAACAAGTAAAAGAACATATGCTACATATCCTACAGGAGTGGATGTGGTAAGAAGCTTGCTTCTCGCGCATGCGTCTGTGTATTCGCTGTGTTGATTTTTGACGAGTCGGACGGAATTTTTTGTGCTGCTTGGCAGCGGGTGTTATACCGGTAAAAACAATGTATTCAGACCTTAGCGAGCATGAGTTATCCTCAGTGGAAGAGGAGCTCGTTGAGGCGGTAAATAGAATGGACGAGCATTTGGAAAGGGTAAAGAGTTTTGCTGAGGCTGCAGAGGTTAAAAAAAGGGAGGTGGATCTAGCCGGACTGAAAGAGCTGAGTAATATAACACAGATGGTGGGCGGTGACGTAAAGTTATTACCCCCGAAAAGGGTAATGGAAAATATGGAAAAGAAGACTATTACCTACAAGGTGTACTCAGTGGAGAGTAGGAAGGTGGAACAGAGAGTAGGAAGGTGGAGCGGAGAGTAGGAAGGTTGAGCGGAGAGTAGGATGGTGGAGCGGAGAGTAGGAAGGTGGAGATGGAAAAAGTAGAAAAAGCATTGAAGGAGCTTTCGAAGGAAGTGACATACATAGCGAAAGGAAATGGATATGGGACGGTGGTTGTCCAGTTTCAGACAGCGGAGGAGGCAAAGAGGCTGGCGAGTGCAACTGTAAAAACGGAGGAAATGGTACTTCTGCCCATGTACCTTGGAAGAAAGACTTCTAAGGTGAGGCTAGAAGGAATTCCATCCGATATAGAAGTGGCTTGGATTGCGGCAGCCGTCCTCGTTGGAAGTGAGGAGGAGGTGGCTGTCCTCCAAGCCACGGAAACGGAGGACGGAGGATGGAGAGGAAAAAGACTGGACCTCATTATACAGGCAGAGGAGAAGCAATTGGAGAGTTTGGCGGAGACGGTGACGTTGGGAGAGATTGTGTTAAGAGTGTGGGTGTAGGGCAGAATCCCACGATGTTTTAAATGTGGCCAAAACGGCCACATTAGAGCACACTGCCCTCTGCAGAGGAAAACGACAGAAGAAGCGGTGATGGAGACGGAGGAGAAAAAGGAAGAAGTACAGATAAATGGAAGGAACAAGGAGGATGAATGGACAGTAACAGAGAATAAAAGGAAAAATAGAAAGAAGAGGAAGAACAGTCAGTGTGATGTGGGACCCCAGACCAACTCCATCCTACCCAAGACCACTCAGACCCACCCTCCCCATACAGACACGAAACCCACCCACCCCTCTCCCCACAGGAAAAAAGAAGAAAGAATGGACATCACAAAATTTACAAGACCCCTCCCCCAGTGAAAAAGGTTACGTATACATGGAGGAGAAAGTGTTGTCACTCAGCGATGGAGAAGACGGTAAACGAAAGACTAGATCAAAGACTAAAGAGGATTCAGGACTCAGAGGTGGCGAGTGGTGTTACTCAGTGTGGGGTGAGTAACACACTTTTCATATTCTCATTTCTCAAGTTATCATTCATGTGTCATTATTTTAATATTTTGATTTTAATGCTTTTCATGTTCATTTTCATGTGTCATTCATAGCATCATATTTTTATTTTAATTGTTATATGTCCTCACATCTGTTGTTGTGTCCCCCTCTATGTAATGCCTTTATGGCAATTTAAAAGAAATAAAAAATGCTTGCTTCCCAACCACATAGTTCTGGGTTCAATCCCACTGCTTGGCGCTTTGGGCAAGTGTCTTCTACTATAGCCTCGGGCTGACCAAAGCCTTGTGAGTGGATGTGGAAGACGGAAACTAAAAGAAGCCCGCGTATGTATATATATATATATATATATATATATATGTATATATGTGTGTGTGTGTGTGTGTGTGTGTGTGTGTATGCATGTATGTATGTATGTATGAATATGTTTGTGTGTCTGTGTTTGTACCCCCACCATCGCTTGACAACCCATATTGGTGTGTTTACGTCCCCGTAACCTAGCAAAAAGAGACCGATAGAATAAGTACTTGACTTATAGAGAATAAGGCCTAGGGTCGATTTTTTTCGACTAAAAAAGGCGGTGCTCCAGCATGGCCGCAGTCAAATGACCGAAACAAATAAAAGAATAAAAGAATATATATCGGGTTGGCAGATGAATTTGTTCGTTTTTTGGTTTCTTCTTGACATTCCGTCATATTAATGAAAAGCGGTAAAATTTATTCAGTTCAAAAACGATAAGCAAAAACTGTAGAGGAAAACTAAAGCTACAAAAAAAAAAGCATAAAATAATACGATGAAAATAATTTTCCTCTTAATTCAAATAACAATGTGAAGGGTCACAATAAAATGCAAACAAACAAATTCCAACTTTTAATTCTGGACACTCTTGCTGTGATAGTAATCGATCCCGTTGTTTATTGATCCCAACTAGATAATGTAAATATTTATAAATGCACTTTGAACATCTCGCAACTTCAAAATGGTATCTCCCAAAAATATGCAAATAATATCAAGATTATTATATAAAGAAAAGTTTGGCACTTTAGATTTTCACGCGGACTTGTTAATTACCCTGTTGTTGTTCATAGTATAGAGAGAGGAAGCCGGGAACTAAGCCGTATAAGAAAAGACGAAACTATGCCGGTTAATATCAACAGAAAAGACTTTTCTTCGAGAAAG
The DNA here is from genome assembly GCF_006345805.1 of Octopus sinensis. NCBI lineage: Eukaryota > Metazoa > Mollusca > Cephalopoda > Octopoda > Octopodidae > Octopus > Octopus sinensis. Next base: position 83,475,620 of record NC_042998.1, read on the forward strand.
GGATTAATCGAAAAAGAAGCAAACCTTTTACTTCACCAATTATTTACGATTTATGATGAGAAATATTTTTATTGCAAACTTACAGGAAATGTAAGAATTAGCTGGAGCAAACGAATGACCTCGTAAGTGTTAATGACGGATATGATGCGATGTCTTCTTTTAATTAATCTTTCAAATATGTCAATTTGTGGGAAAGACTTCCTCCCGTCCCCACCCCATTTTCTCGCAAATTAATGTTTTTTGTTAATTTTTGGGCTAAAAGCCCACCTTTTCGCATTACGGAGATTCCAGAAAATTGCCAAAAGGTCGGAATTTTGAAATGTTTTGCCCCACCTTACTTCTCCCCAATTTCTTCATTTTTCACTTTTTTCCATAATCCTAAAACCCCAACCCTATTTAGAAAATCTCCGCATTTTTCCGCCTATTTTGACAAAAAAATATTTGTGGAAAATTTTTATAGAAATTTTTGGAAAAATTTTTTTTTTCAGAGTCATAATCTCCGTATTTTCTCGCATATATTGTAGGGGACAAAAAACTCTGAAAAAAGTTTGAAATGAAGAATTTGGGTGAGCGGGAGTTAATTTTAAAATGCTGTTTTTTTTTTTTTTTTTTTTTGCTTGCCAATTTTTTTGCTGATTCGTATTCTCTCCTTAGCCGTGTACAAAAAAAAAATTTTTTAAGGGGTATTTGGGGGTGGGATACAAAAGGAAGTCTTGCCCAATTTGTGTTTACGTGTAATATTTACATCACAGCAAATTAACGGTTCGATAAAAAACGACCGATAGAATAAGTATCAAAATTTAAATGAAAATAAGCCCTGGGGTTGATTCGTTCGACTAAAATTCTTCCAAGCAGTGCCCCAGCTTGGCCGGAATCTAATAACAAATAGGGAACAGAATTCCTTTGTGTGGTCGCTTGAGCTGGTAGCAACAGCAGCCAAATTTCCCTTCCACCACAACCTAATTGTTAAAAACAAAGACTATCTCAAGTATATAATAGGGTGTTTGCTTTTAAACCCACATCAAAAGATTGTTCGACTAAAAAAAGGTGGTGCTCCAGCATGGCCGCAGTCAAATGACAAGCAAAAGAATATATATCGGGTTGTCAGATGAATTTTTTTTTCTTGACACTCCGTTACATGTCTGAAAAGCAGTAAAATTTATTCAAAAACGATAAGTAAAAATTGTAGAGAAAAACTAGAGCTACAAAAAAGTATAAAACAAAACGATAAAAATAATTTTCCTCTTAATTCAAATAACAATGTAAAGGATCACAAGGCAATAATTCTTTTTGTACCCCACCCCCAAAACACCCCTTAAATAAATTTTTTCTACACAACCTGCCCCCTTTTCAGCTACGGAGAATGCTTTGGTCCGCCCGAGGTACCACACTGCGGGACTGAACCGAGAACCATGTAGTTGGGAAACAAACTTCTTATCACACAGCGACTTCTGTAATATCATGCACAGGTCGACTTCAAACCGGAGTTGGACTCAAACAACTGTTATCTCTGCCAATGATTTCTGTTGCTGTTTATTTACACATCCAGCCGATTTGGGAAAAGGCTTTCCAACCGAAACCACCCTGATATTTTTATATCTGGCTTCATTATCTAATAAGTTCTCTATCCACCTTTCACCCCAAAATTAGTATTTGTGGATAATGTGACTGTTTTGGGTGACCATATATCGGCCCCTTAGTAGCTGTTGCCTTGATTTATACTTCAGTGGCTGGAATAATTGTTTGTGTCGTATGTGCTTGACAGTTTTGTCCAGATTAAGATACCTGTATGAAATCCTCGAGCAGAATCGAAATTCTTAGTAGCATTTCGTCCGTCTTTACGTTTTGAGTTCAAATTGCGCCGTGGTTGACTTTGCCTTTCATCCCTTTCAGGATTGATGGATCGGTTTCCCCTTCTCCAAACTTGCTGGCCTTGTGCCGAAATTTGAAATCTTCATTTAATCCATATTTAGATATACCCATCTATATTTTTTGCCCATATTAAGAAGCGAATCCGATCCTCCTCTATTTCTCTGCTCATTTTGACCTCCGTATACAATATGCACCTGTCCACCAAATATCTTCATGTACCATTCAGAAGTTATTGTTCTAGCATTAAAGGACAATCATTCTGTATCGGATTTACCTACAAGATTGGAAGGCTTAAACCAAGAGCTTCAATCTAGGGAGCTTCCAACCAAGGTGTGTATAATATAATTCTAATCGTGAGAGACTGGGAGCCACCTCGCGAATGAAATACCATAGGATTTCTCTTCATCTCAACTTGGCGCTGACATCACTTCATAACTTATGTCACCAATTAATTCCGGTTAACAATTATGAAATATCGTGATATTATTCACAAGCAGTTTCGACTTTCAAACTTAAACATTCTATGTTCGAATTGAACGGCCATCTTACATTTGTGTCGAAAAGTAAAGGAGAGCGGCAACAAGGTTACATTATCATTTGGAATCTTTTTACTTAGATACTAATGTTAAATATATTTAACGCTCCTTAGTTGCAAATTTAGACTTTACACCCCAATACATATATTTGTTGGTTTTAAATACACAAGCTATAGACATCAGTTCTCATAACTGAAATTTTTCGTTGTTTCATTTTAAACACCTAAATATCTAGGTTCGAAAAGTTTTTTCTTTTTTTTAACCTTTAATTTTTTTTAATAAGATGTGCTGGTTGTACCCTACAACCTGACGTAGACAGGATATGCAATATATCTTTGAGTCGACCACTTCTTGAACTCAGACCACTAGAGGATCTACTGGAGACGTTACTGGTAAATATATCCGTGTTTATACTCATTACTGCCAATGTTCCAGCTCTTTAAATATATCCACATAGTACTAATTGTAAAGTTAATTTCCAGTTTCATGTATTTGTCTCCTTATTCAGTGTTTCTTAGCCTTTCATAATGGCAAGAGGTAACCAAATTGGCCACCCAACTTCATTAAATGTAACACATGTAAAATGGCCGCCCTCTGCAGTCTGCACATTCTACACCACTGAATTTTCATAATATTCAATATCATTTTGTAATTTTTTTTTCTTAGTTAAAAGTCTCCTAAATTTCAGTTTTTGCTGTAATTGAAATTTTACCAGACTCAATTTTAGTTTTAGCAAAAACTTTCAAAAAACGAGTGGGAATTAGACAGACTAAAAGAAACAACCAAAATAAAGCTTTCGGTTGTCTCTCTTGGCCTTATATTGTCTTCTTTCCACTTGTAACTATACTGTGTGTGTGTGTGTGTGTGTGTATTAAGGTATCCGGCTCACGATCGTAAGGTTGCAGGTTGTATCCTTGAGCAAGACTTTCACGTTGCTTCTGTTCACTCAGCAGGCAAAAATGAGTTGTATCTGTAATTCAAAGGGACCAGCCTTGTAACATTCTGTTATGCTGAATCTCTGAGAACTTAAGGGTTCACGTGACTGTAGAGTGCTTTAGTCAGTTGCACATTAATTTCAGGCGCAGGCTGATCTAATCAAATGGAACACTCGTTCTCGTAGCCGGAGTGCCCAGTCGGAGGCGCATACACGCACTCCCACTCCTGAAGCCCTATTGTTCGATGTACCTTTCCCCTTGTGCAATAATACATTTAATTTCTTATAAAATTGTACCACATTTAATTTGTTAATTTGGGTTTATAAATTAGATTTGTACAAATAATTTTAAAATATTTTAAATTTATTTTTCAGCACGAAATGATCCATGCTTATCTTTGGGTAACTAAGGAGAATGTAAGTAAAATAAAATATATCTATAACTCTAGTTTTCTTGCGTAATGGCAAAGAATCGTATTTGACGTGTTTATTCTGATAAAATAAAACTTCATTATTTTTCTTTTATATGGAGGGCGTTATCGATTTGAAGACAAAATGTGAGTTTTAAAACGGAAGCTGAATCTAAGCACTTATGGAAAAGAACTATGAATCTTGGGGTTTGTAAGGATATTTAACCACTGTAATACGCGGATCAACACTCGTAGGATATTGCGCTAACATTTTGTAGTTAAGTTATCCAGACTAGATTTCTGGGATGCGTTTAATTGGCGGAAACTAGTATCTCACAATATGTCCTAAAGTACCCACACTATTTTATATCACTATTACATTGTGACAGTGAGTCACCTTTAAATTGTTTCGATATAATTGGTCAAATATATCTGAACTAATAGTTATTCCTAACCACTGATAAAGGGTCGTATTATTTTTTGGTAGTAGGGCATGTTTGATTAAATCGACTCCAGTACTTGTCTGGTACTTTAAGCTCAACGACATTCAAATTCAAATCAGAGCTGTCTTATATTTCAACAATTCTGTCACGGTAAAATATTACCCGATGAAATTCGTTGTGACTGAAAAATAGTATTTGATTTAAAGCCTCTTCTACGTTTTTCTTTCAACTTATCAATTTTTATGGGTGACACCAAATTCCGAAGTTTCGAACTAGCGCAAAATTTCAATTATCAGCTGAAAATTATTTTCCACTTTTGAATCTTCAAATAGTCGTGGGTCTAACTTTTAATGTATAACTCCTTCCTGCATTGGCACTTTTTTACTTTTGCAATTAACTTTCTAGAGATTTTTGTGCACAATGAAACGTTTTCTATGGAATTGAATTCCCAGTTCGGATTTCACGGTTTTTCTGATGTCTGGGTCCAAGTGTAGGCCTGGCATCATTGTCCGGACACGGTTTGGATTAGTGATTTTTTTTTCTATCAGATTGTGATTGGATTTTAAATGACTTTGCCTTTAGTCATTGAGGTACTTCAGTCACTGCCCAACATGGCGATCCTGTGTAGTAACAGGGAAAGTATCATGCATAACCTAATACACTCAATATATCAGGTTCGCCTGTCTTTGCCTTCCGGTCGCCTGTCTTTGCGTTTCGAGTGCAAATTCTGCTGAGGTCTACTTTGCCTTTCATCCTTTCGGGGTCGATAAAGTACCAGTTGCGTACTGGGGTCGATCTAATCGACTGGCTCCCTCCCACCAAATTTAGGGCCTTGTATCTAGTAGAAAAGAATATATCGGGTATCTCAATAAAACCTAGGGCGCTGAGTTGCGCTGTCTGGCCACTTCGATCCCGAGTAGGAATAGAACTATGTATGAAACCAATCGATACAGCAAATGGATCTCGAAAATAAATATAGAGGTATGTAACATTATGGCTGTGTGATCGTTTGCTTCGTAAGCCCTTGATTTCGGGTTCAATCCCACTACACAGCACCTCAGATTTTTTCCACAGTTCTAGGCTGACAAATTCCTTCAGTGAATTTGGACGATAGAAATTACGCGTAAGATTGTATGTGTATAATTTCCCCGCTTCTTGGAAACCAGTGTTGGTTAATGTCTCCGTAACAGGTTCAGCAAAAAGAGATCGGTGGAATAAGCAATGGAGTAGATTTGTTCGACTAAATCTTTCAAGGCGGAACTCCAGCATGGCTGCAGTCCAATTGCTGAAACGAGTAAAAGAATAAAATGCAGTTGTATACGGAAGTTAAATCTAAAGTCAGAAATGCGAAGTGCGGATAATTTTTAAAATTTTATTTTAGACGTGATGGTGGGGTGGTGAAGTCTATTGCAATTTATTGGAAACTATTCGCCTGTATTAATATTAGAACATTTTTAAAAATTCGTCTTTTTAATTATTTCTTTGCAGGAGCACCAAGAACATGGCCCGAAATTCCACGCGGAAAAGAAAAGAATTGAGAAACGGTCGGGAATGAAGCTAGAAGTGATTATAACTAATTTATTGAATTTATGTAAATTTCTGGCAGCGTTTGTTATTTGGTGTAGAATGTAAGAAACCAGCGCCAAAGAAAATATAATTTAAGATAATCATTAAAAAAAATTAACAATTTAGCGCTAGTTTGGAGCATTGCCCAAATATTTAATGTAAGTTATCTTTCAAACGTAGTCTTGTTTATAACAAAAGTGTATTGGTGAGTTTGTCTGCCAGCTGCATTTTATAATGCAATACAGCAATCTTTCTTTTGACGCTGTTTATTGAAAATCGGACACGAGTACCTTGCGGCACTTGGGCAATGTGTGGCCTTTTATGATTTGTATGAAACTCAGTACCACTATGTAAACATTACTTTCTAAACTGTAACAATCTCCAGATTCAATCGCGCTTTCTTCTCAGTTTGACGTCGTGCATTTTCTCTCCGAATTCTCAACGGAAGCTTACTGTATACAATGTTCTTTAAATCATTTTACTGCTACAACCTGCTTTATGAATAAAATTTCATAAAACTTAAAATGGTTTCTATACTAGTAAATTATATACACATAGTAAATGATGTACATAGTAAAAATAGCTTTAAACTCATGAAGTCGACTACGCGACATCTGTAATCACCTAAAGCTTTACTACAAAGTGTAAGTATATGGAGTTCTGTGTGAAGGCGCGTGGTCTAGTGGTTAGTGTTGCACTCACAATTGCTAGATCGTGAGTTCGATTCCAGGACGAGGGTGGCGCGCTGTGTTCTTGAGCAAAAACACTTCATTTCACGTTGCGCTTCAGTTCATTCGGTTGTAAATGGGTATCCATGCGATGGAATCTTCTGATAAGGGGAATGTTGGCTTGCTCGCCTAACCTGCAAGGCGGCATCGTCCGAAGGCTAAAACTATGCAAAGCGCATTGGGACCAACAACCGATCAGTACCGTGATATCAAATTCTAATAATTGGCTATTACTATATTTAAGTAAAATTCTTAAAATATAATCTAATATCTTTTATTTCTACAAAATTAATCGAATTGTCTCGTAAATAGTCTTTAATTAAAGACACCAAAACAATCCTTGAAATTTCTCTATCGATTTTAGAAACTTGTCCATAAGACGTGAGTTTGAGTTGCACGGGAATCCATCGACCCTTTTCTCTTTAAATGCGTTTTTCTACCCAATATTTACATGATATCCATAGCTTTTTGTGCTTAAAAATTTACTTCTCCAAAAACAATTTTACAAGAAAACTACTGAATAGTCTGCCATTGAATCATTGACTAAAGTCTGTTACATTTTAATCTATCGCCTAAATATTCTTTCTTCTAAAACAGATTTTCCATGAATTCCATTCTGAATGTCACCATCTGCAGACTCATGTTTGGAAATGTAACGGTCCATGTCGAAAATCTAACTACGAGCATAGAGTTATTCGACGAGCTCAAAACAGGCCTCCTTCCAATAAGGAGAAATGGTTTCGTATCCATGCTAATATCTGTGGCGGTACTTTTGTTAAAGTAAAAGAACCTTCAGAAAAAAAATTTGGTAATTTTGTGTTCATTTAAAAAAAATATTTATGTTGGCATGTAGGGTCAGCTGGCCAATTCGTTAGCATGACGGGCAAAACGATTAGCAGCATTTTTGTTCTTTACAATGAGTTCAAATTCCGCCGAGGTCGACTTCGCCTTTCATCCTTTAGAATTCAATAAAATAAGTATCAGTCGAGCACTGGAGCCGATGTAATGGAATTACCCTCTTTCCCGAGATCATTGCCCTTGTGCTAATATATGAAACCAATATTTATGCAGACAGAATCGTTAGCACGCCGGACAAAATGCTTAGCGGCCCTTCAGATTCTGTTCTGAGTTCAAATTCTGCTGAGATCGACTTTGTCTTTCGGGGTTGATAACAGAAGAGCCAGTCAAATACTGCGGCCAATATAACTGACTGCCCCACTCCCTATAAAATTGCTGGCCTTGTGCCAAAATGTGATCATTACTTTGCGTTGAAATCCCATTTGTTGTAAAGCAAATACTTTTAATTTCATTGGTTTTGTTTCACTTGTTTAATCAGTGGGTGTGTATTCCTGACACTTGTACTCTCAATAGTCATCAAGCAGAATCTTGATACAGGGCTCCTTTTAACTGTATATTCTATCGCGTCAGTAAAAGTTAAATATTTCGATTTGCACGTTATCTTCACAATTACATTATATTTGCGCGTTATTAGGGCATCAAAGGAAATGAGTGGGGGACACAGAAGTAAATAGTTTACGGCACAAAAGAAATCACTTTAAACTTCCTTAAATAACATTCCAAGTAATTTACATGGTCGGAAAAAATATTTTTGTAGTGTTTCTGCTGTTATAGTGAGGATTTGATCAGATTTTGCAATTAAAGTAGAAAAATGTGTAAGTATACAAAAGTAAACATTTTTCATCTTAGTTTGTTCAATTTTGAAAAATAAAAATTCATTTTATGGTTTGTTTACATTTTGAATTACATATAATTGGACACCAAGATCTTAAGAGATAAAGGATTCTTAATCTTAATCTGACCCTGTTTTAGCAATTATATTTTATACAATTGAATAATGGCGTCCTGATTATTGATTCCAGAGATCCAGTTCGTTGTTCACTGCATTTCGAGGCGTGACAAGGGAATGTCTATAACTCCATGCAAAACGGATCTCGAAGGACATTCATAAAATGCCGTTATTTCGGATCTGCAGCCAATATTTATCTGCACAAGAATACATATGCTTACGCCTGTAGAATCCCAGTCAGAAAATATATTACCCTAACCAAAGTAATGCCGCACCTTTCCCAAGGTATCGCACGGTGGGTGGTCGAACTCGGAACCATGTAGTTGCGGAGCGAACATTAACTACTCAGCCAATTCTTTCTTAGTTTGGATTTCACAAAGTTATATCGCTTATGCAACACATAGACATTAAACAAACTGTCTCAAATTAGTTTCTGACTAAAACTATCTTGAATATTAATTACAAACGAGTAATGAATTTGATGCTGACGTTTTGGGCGAGGAGATGTTTTACGGTGTCTTGTTCGGTGCTTTAGTTAAATTATTTCTGCTTGGCTAGCCTTTGTCAGGCCTACACCTGAAAATGCTGAAATTAAGCCTAGCAGGTATTCACTCATCGCTTAAAATCTCATTAAAATAGTACAGCACTTGCACAAACTGCAAAAAAATGCAGACGGTATAAGTTACCATTTTCTCCGTATTGTTTGGTTTGCAGTCACGATGAAACTGAAGAAAATAATGCAGCTTCATGCTGAGTGGTTGGGTAAAATATTGTTTTTATAAATTCGGTTCATTATATTGCTCTAACAATCACTACTTTGAAATTCATTTCCACATTTCTGAACGAAACAAGGCTTTACGATAAATCTCATTTGATAGGCGAATAGTAAGGTTTTTCTTGTTTATAGTCGATTAATTTTTTTTTTCACCTAAAATATTTTTCATTGCGTAAATCATTTCCTGTGTTTTCGTTTTTTCAAGAAAAGCATGTGATCAAAGCATTGCTTGTGTAGCAATTTTGATTACAAGCGCAATGGTATAGCCCTTGTCTGACCCCGTCTCCTCGCCCTTTATACAGGCTTATACAATACACAAAAGATGCAATCATAAAAGCGACTCTCCACCCCAGCTACGTTATTAGGTAATGTAGATATTTTTTTCTACTCTAGGCACAAGGCACAAAATATTGGGGGAGGGGCCAGTCCATTAGATCGGCCCAAGTTGGCAACTGGTACTTAATTTATCAACCCGAAAGGATGAAAGGTAAAGTCGACCTCGGCGGAATTTGAACTCAGAACGTAGACAGACGAAATACTGCTAAACATTTCGCTCGGCGTGCTAACGTTTCTGCCAGCTCGTTGCCTTAGATAATGTCTCCAGCAACAGATACAAGCGAACAAGTCACAGCGAGGTCATTCGATGGGCTAGAAATAGAAACCATATATTCCGCAAATCAATTTGTCTTTAATCCCCTTTTCCGCGGGCCTTTATTAAAGACAAAAGATTGCTGTTTTATCTGTTAATTTCAAACTTTAAAAGAAAAGTTGAAAAAAAAAATTGTATTCGAAATTTCCATTCTACATTTCTACTAATTTCGTTGGTTATTTTCCCCTCAGCTGTATCTAATCAAGAATCCGTCCAGGCAACTTTTGTTGGGTTCAGTCGGTAACTGAATCTTAAATGGTTTGAACAACGCTTCTCGATGTTCCCCAACGAAGTAATCCTCTGGGTACAGGAGTTGTACCAAAGTATCAAGTCTGGAAACCGAACTGTTAAGTGTACACAGACCTGCATCTGTTCGAACATGGCTAAATCAATGCCTATTACTCCCTTTTGGTAACAGAATATGGAAACCTCTTAAATCTCATCTCTAGAGAGATAGTTGTCTAGAATGACTCGAGTATTTGTTCCAAATCTTTTCTGAGATCAAATCCTGTAAAGATCGATTTTGCTTGTCATTCTCTAGGTATCGTTAAAAAATAGTATCAGTCTAGGATGCTGTATTGGTGGAACTGTTTCAGAGTTGGACATGGTGCCTTGTGTCTGTTCTGGTCCTCTGAGTTCTGAATGCGACGACACCAGTTCCAGGATGTATAGACCCAAATTAGTGACCTTTCGCGTGGATAAACATCAGCGGCGTGGAGAGACAACTTGGATGCGTGAATCAAATCAAGTCCTTCCGCAGAAAGAAAATCAGGCAAATTTATGAACTTCAACGTGGCGGGCGGCAGGCGTGGGGTGGGCACACATACATCATACGAATTGGTTTTTAACGGTAGAACTGTAAGTAGATAACACTATAACTGCGCGTAAGTATTGGTTTGAAAAAATCCTTACATTGACGCGCTGCTTATAGTTAGATCTACTTCGTGTTCTACCGTTAAAAATCATTTCGTGTCTGGAAGTTTGTAATTTCTAATGACATAAAGTCTATTTCTCTCTCTCTCTCTCTCTCTCTCGTTATTATGCAAAATTATCGTAAGTCCAAAACGTTTTTTTTCACCATTCCATGGCAAAACCGTTATACTACACTGACAATTTATGATATATTGGCAGCTGAAGATACAATAGTTTGACCAAAAGAACCGGCTATTGCAAGCAAAAATATTGAAAAAGATTTTTTAAAACGCCGAATTTGGATATACGACAGTTTAACATAATAGCAACGATATATATATAGTTACCATGTTTCAAGAAATATGGCATTTAAATATGGAATATTGGAAATTTTTTTTTCTCTAGAATTTAATCCAAGAATTGAAGAGGAACTAAGAACATATATTTCCAAAACGTGGAAAATTACCATAGAAGGTATTTATAGATTTTTCTAAAATTGTTGAAAACTTGGCATTTTTAAAAATATCAAATTCGTCAATGCTTTCGGGGTTTTATCAAAATTGTTCTTGCTATAAGTATTGGTCTTTATCAGTCACATTTGAGAATTGAGCCTTTTCCAAGATTCTAAATTAGTTTATTCTACAAACTGTTAAACATTCTTAGTCTAGGTTTAATGAACCTATATGTGGTCGTTTGAGTTGCTAGAAATATCGGTCAGGTTTCTCGAATCATACTTCATCGTCGTTAAAAATAAATAAAATTGTTTGGTAATCAGATTAACTGTTCCGGTTCGAATGGCTTTCAGATCTGTTCAGTCAGGGCAGATCCGGGGCTAAGTAACCGTACATAAAATCCGAGGTAGATATTGCACTGTATGTTGTCCTTCCACCTACATGGAAGATCCCTTGCGCTATGACTTCTGGAATGTCTGTACATGAGCTTGATATTTCAGATTTACAAAGTGGATACATCAATTCTTTAAGCCGAAGTTGACTTCCTTCTTCGAAAAGCGGTGGATAATATCAACATTTCCCATTTGTATTGCAAAATATTTTAGTTATTGACGTTTGCGATAAGATGGTCAAACGACTGTTTCATTGTCCAAAACTGTTAAAGAAATTAACAAGAAACTAATGGATAAGTCCCATACCATAAAATGAGTTAGTATTAAATTAACCAAGTTCTTCATGAAGTTCCTTGAAATTTGCTTTTAGCTTTTGTCACTGCACTGCGCCATGCTGAGGCACTGTCTTGAGTTTAGAACAAATAGACCCCGCCCCAACCAGTGCTAATTTTTAAAGCTTGATACGGGGACGTAAATAAATCAAAACTGGTTGTCAAGCGGCGGCAAGACATACATATACACATAACGGGCTTCATCCAGTTTCCGTCCACTAAATTCAATCACAAAGCTTTAGTTATCCCGGCACTATAGAAGACACTTACCCGAGGTGCAACGCAGTTGGACTGAACCTGGAACCATGTGGGTGGGAGATTCTTTGATCTCTACTTCAGAGTACGAAACTTGCTTTGAAGAGATTTAATAAGACCGAAACATAGTTGTCTCCCGTATTTACCAGATGAAATATAGCCATTGGCTAATAGTTTTTTCCTTCTCACTACATAGCTATTTCTAATTAGTTTTCGTACTGCTTACATTAAAGAAAGGTACATTTTTTAAGTACATTCTGCACATTTCTTGCAAAATCTCTTAAACCTTACTTTATTGCCTGGTGTTTTGCGTTCATTTGAGTTCATTTGTAGTCTCTTACTTATACAGTAGTTGACAGCTGTATTTACGATTTCGGAGTGAAATCTATTAACCCTTCTAGGGCCGGTGGGGTTGGAATTACACAAAAAGCCATTGGGGTCCCCTTTTATTTTTGCGCATTTTCGCACTATCCATAAAGTAATTTTTTAAAATCTTGTACATGATACAAAACAAGAAATTTAGCACTTTTATTAACTATACATTTGGCACTAAATATAGAATAAAAGAAAAAGTATATCGATTCCTACCAGTACAAATACGAAGAAAATTAACATAGTTTATCAGAATATCTGAAAAAGAACAAAAATTTCGCAAAAGACCAATGGGGTCCAGTTAAATCCTAATGACCGTATTTTATAACATCCATATGACTGGAAATTTATAACTACAAATTTGTATGTGCATACAGTAGGACCTCGGTTTTCGAACAACTCAGATCACGAATAAATCACGCTTTATATATATATATATATATATATATATATATATATATATATATATATATATATATATATAAAATAAATAAAGTGCGATTAGGTGTTCGAAAATCGAGGTATTACTGTATATAAACTATTGACAAGTCATGAGATTTAAAATCACTTAAATAAAAATTGTAAAAGTTGCATGACTTTTAAAATCTGCTGGGGCCCCAAGGGACCCCCGCCGGCCCACGAAGGATTAAGTATATGTATTTTAGACAGTCACCGTATTCATTGTTACTCTAAAGTGTTAAAACCTTTGAAAATCCTACACTTCAATTTGATGGTTTCAAAAACAGAATCAAGACAGCTTATATTTCTTGATTTCGAACATTTGTAATTTAAACACAAATTTAATTTTTTTTTACCCCATTATATTTATCCCATTTGAGCTTCGGAATTGACCAATGTTTGATTGTAATAAATGAAACTGTAAATTTTCGAAGATAAAACAGCCATCTAATTAATTTTGTGCAAATTGTTTGAAAATTGTTTCCATTTCCCAGGTCTTTACTAACCAGACCCGACTACGTATAACAAGGAGGATTATCTTGGTTTCTTTAGATCGTTTATCAAATTTGATAAGCAACTATAAAAAGAAATTTAGACAATACTTAATATATTCTACCAAGCTTATTTCTTACAGCAAGCGGATATCTTTAATATGAAATACAACTATGAATTGTTTCCGTTTTAAATCTTGGGATTAGTCTTTCATTTACTTGAATTCTGGGTTACTGATGTGGAAAAAATCAGAATATCTCAGCATTCTTTCTTTCCAAGAAAGAATACTTAATTCTAGCTGTTCGAAGGCTGAAAATGTAAATTAATCTGTATTTGTCTATGAATACTGTCAGATCTAAATATAAATGTGTACAACAATGTAAAATTACTTCCCGAATTGAAATGGGTCAAGGATTCCGTTTTGCAAAACATTTAGTAGACGAAATGGATTTTCAGGCAGCTTATTTCTATGTGATGTATAAAAGATCGATCGGATAATTTTGTCTGTGATAAAATAAAACCCTGATCTTTTTTCTTTCTTAGATTTCTAAGATTGGACATCCTTTATACTTAAACAATTTTTTGTATTAGACTTTCTCGGTCTTTTCAACGTAACACTAAAATAGAAATGCAATTCAGAAAGTTTAGTAGCTTTGCTTGGACTTCAAAACTAGGATCGCCGCTGTTTTGAAAGAAAACCCAATCTAATTATCGTTCAGTTCTTAGTGGAAACCAGTTTACTCGATTTATGTTGCAAATGTTCTTTGAGAAAGTGGTAATGTTGTAGCTTTGTATTTCCTCGATGACTTTATTTTATAACCCGTTTTGTGTATGTGTCTATTAAATGTTAGTCTATTAAATGTTAGTCTATTAAATGTTAGTCTATTAAATGTTAGTCTATTAAATGTTAGCCTATTAAATGTTAGTCTATTAAATGTTAGCCTATTAAATGTTAGCCTATTAAATGTTAGCCTATTAAATGTTAGCCTATTAAATGTTAGCCTATTAAATGTTAGCCTATTAAATGTTAGCCTATTAAATGTTAGCCTATTAAATGTTAGCCTATTAAATGTTAGCCTATAAATGTTAGCCTATTAAATGTTAGCCTATTAAATGTTAGCCTATTAAATGTTAGCCTATTAAATGTTAGCCTATTAAATGTTAGCCTATTAAATGTTAGCCTATTAAATGTTAGCCTATTAAATGTTAGCTCAATAATCTAGATATGAAGTGTTATCACTGAGGAGTAACCACTTTTGAAGAGGACTTCATCTATAGTCAATAAAATGTAAAAAAAAAAAATGATTAATTCTGTTTACTATAGCTAGACCTTTTTTTTTTATAAGAAAATGTACAATTAAATCAATTTTTTAGTTGGAAACCAAACGTTGACTTGTAAAACAAAACAAATTGATCTTATCTCTTGGATAAATCGGAAAAGAACAAAATGGTATTATCTTTCATTCAAGTCTTGGATACCAGAATTTTTAATTTACAACATGGAAGTTATTTTACCCAATTTCGAAGTTACATTTATTTTCATTTGTTCATTATCAGAACTATACCAATCGAATACACTTAAGTTTCTTAACGGAAGTCCCTTTTGATAGTTGTCTTATTCTAATGCCATCATTAATTTTGACTCAATTTACTTCAAATCTGCTTGCTGTTCTCATACTTTCTCATATAAAGGAAATATTTAGACAGGGTTGTATGGTTACCAAATTCTCTTCGCGACCACGTAGTTCCGAGTTTACACTGGACAAGATTTTCCAATAAAATTGAATAAATTCAGTAAGCGAGTTCACCATTTTTGTACATTTTCATGAGACTTGCTAACTGAAATGTCCGATCCTTTAAAGAATTATGGGTGTTGTAAAGTGCAGCTGCCACAAATGACAGACTGAGGTTGGATTTCGATATTTGCTAAGCCAGCCCTCAGATTAAGTCTGTTGGCTTCGTGTCTGGAGAATATAATATTCGATTGTTTAAATCCATTCAGTGTATTGAAACCGTTAATGCTACATTTCCAGATCTGTTTTTCACAAGCATAGAACATTCTGGTCAGAGCCTTAAATTTTGCAAGGTTGAACAAGACTTTTCTGGATGTAAGTTTAAGAGGGTCCTCGACTTTCTATCGCTCAGAATTATGCACCAGTTGAGCTTCCTATAGGACCTAAACTCTTGCTTGTTTGAAAAACATTTTAGGAAGTATAAAAATTTCATTAGTTTCAAGTAAGTATAACGGTAACGCAGCGGTATCTTTTAGTAAATGGGTTAAATCTAATATTCGAGCGACTTAAGGTAAGTCAGCCAGTGGGAGAATGGTATGGCTCCATCTAGGAACAGCAGGTGAATCATAGTCTGTAAAAGACATTACATAATGAAATATTAGATACACTGGTAGGACGTAGATGGTCTGAGATGGAATTCCTATGATCAGATTTGTTTGATCATAGCTGACCTGAAACTAAACAACGCCAAAGATAAACAACGAACCATTTTTGATTCCCAATTGTTGGCATTTAATTCTTGCTAAAGTTGTTTAGAAATCTTCACAGGAGCTCTTGTCTATTTCATAAATCTAGTCTCGTTGATCTGAATCACCAATTACAAACTCTAATTGAATTCGGATATAAGTTTGTGTGCATTATATTAAAACTTTGAAATATAAACTCCAGCTCTAAATGTACAAATATAAATTACTTGCAACGACGACTTTTCAAATCGATTTTTGAAACTGCTGTCAATATAATTTCGAAACTCTTGTACCACACCCTATTAGTTTTTTATTTTTTAATGTTTTTTTTTTTTCGAACAATGGTTAGATTTTAATCGTTACTTTTAAACATTCTCTTAAAGCTATGAAAAAACCCGCGTCATCTTCAGAAAGTGATTTCTCAAGCGACAGTGATGACATGATTCTCAATTGTTATTCATGGAGTAGCTATTCCGATTCTTTTAGCGATTCAGGTGAGCAAGAACGAAATGTCTCTTTCTATCTCCATTCTCTCTCTCTCTCTCTCTCTCTCTCTGTATATCTTTCGAGCATTTCATTGCGGCCATGTTGGAGCCCCGCCTTAAAGGGTTTTAGTTGCAGTAATCGACCCCAGGACTTGTTTTATCGATCACTTTTGCCGAACTGCTAAGTTGCGGGGATATATATAAACACAATCATCGGTTGTCAAGCGATGGTGGGTGAGGAACATAGATGCATGTATATATATAGTATACAACAGGCTCCCAGTTTCCGTCTACCAAATCCACTCACAAGGCTTTGGTCGGCTCGAGGCTAAAGTAGACATTTGCCCAAAGTGCCATGCAGTGGGACTGAACCCGGAACCATGTGGTGTTGGGAAGCAAACTTCTGAACTTTCTCTTTCTCTCTAGTACGTGTGTTTGTGCTTTCAAAAAAAAAATAGTGACCAGAGATGCGTTTCTGCAAAATCTCCATTTGTATTGATTTACCATTATGTCCGACTTAACCATTCTTTCTCAGAACTACTTCCTTTTAACTTGCAATAATTCGAATCCTTTTTTCAATATGCAAACCTTCTGTCCTAATCTATGGAAGGTAGTTTTACTAAGGTCAAACGTTGACAATTAAGTCTGTAGCAAGATTTCAGTTTTTATTGCTATAAGTTATGCACTTCAATTGAGCACAAAATGGAGCAAGTTTCTATGACCCTACAATACCCAACCGTAGCTAATAGCTAAGTTCTTTTGTTAAATACAAAAGGATATTCAACGCTTCATTCACGCTTGTGAATTTTATTGGTCAATTCTTGTCTTTATTCTAAGCCAGAGTATTTTGTTGAAAACAATTTCAATATTTATGTATTTAGGAAAAAAATCAACTTATTGTAATCACATTCGTTCAGGCTTACATCATTAAAGAATTTCCACTTGACTTCAAATTTGCCAGATATTTATGCTTTCTCAAATGAAGGAAAAATTAGTCTACAGACATGATCATTTTACAAATTCCCTTTGTGAACACGTAATTTTTTAGCTCAATCGCAATGCGCGCCACATTGTGCAAGTTCCTTCTACTCTGAACAAATTCAATAAGCGAGTTCGCTATTTTTTCTCTTTTCATGACTCCATTTCTGAAATCTTCAATTTTTAAAAGGTCATCTGGAGCTAGATTTCGACATATAAACCGGCCCACATTAAGTTTAAGACCTCTATATCTGTTGCAGAGAATAAGACCGCATTATTTAATCGGCAAAGAAATATGTTCAGTTTCAACATTTCATGAATATTTAAATGTCATTTTTTTTATTTCAGATTTTTCTACCGATGAAGAGTCAGGTGAGCTTAGCTACCCAAAACTTAATCCAGATGACATAGTATATATTCAAATCTAATAAACCCTATATTCTGTTTTGATTTTCAGTTTAACCTAAATCTTAATGGTTGTTGAATGATTAAAGATAGTTTTGTCGACACGTGTTGGAAGAGAGACGGACGATTAGCAGACATTAGAGATTGATTTGCGATAGTCACTTCGGCTGTCGACGCTCTTGGGTTAAATCTCACTGAAGCCAACTTTGCTTGTCATACTTTCAGGGTGATAATATACTAGTCATCTCGACATTCTCTAACTCTTTGTTTTCTAATTTCTGGTAGAAATCGGCTGTCGTCAGACCTGAGGAGAGATGAGCTCCTCCATGTCTTAAAATGTATCACACGTTATATCATGACGGGATCTTACGATTCTATCAAAGAATTGAGGATTCAAGCCAAAGCAAGGCAATATTGACATATTTATCTTGCAGTTCGAAAATCTTCAATTCTAGGTTTTCTTTACAAATCTATTTTAACAAATAGACCATTTCGAACGTATTTATTGATTTCAGCCTAGTCTAAATCTATTCACATTACATAGCTGTAAGATAATGTAACAACTGGATTCACCATCAACTTTGAGTCATCGGTTTATCAAATCAATGTAACGTTTTCTTTTGGGATTGTAAAAATATTTCAAAAACAGGGTTGATAGTTTAATCTAAAGACTGTTAGGATTTGATCACTAGTTTAAGTAGACGATTGACAAATTTCAATATTTAGTTGAACATCACCAACTTGTTAGAATAAACTTATCGCAGGAATTATGAAATAACTTATTAGTTCAGATTAGGTAGATGACTTGCATTTTATTTCATTTGCATTAAAGAATTTGTAATCAATGTTTTGTTTGACTTTCTAAACTAGATAATTTTGCATCTAATGAAAAAACCGAAATGAAAGCACCAAAGACCAGTTACTATAACTGATATTTTTTTTAACATTTTGCATTTCTTGACTGATTTGAAATCGTTGACAGTTTGACGCAACATTTTAAACAATTGAATAATTTTTGAGTCGGAATAATCAGCTATCTAATAAGGCGAAAATAGACAATGAAAACCAAAAGTTGTTTTGAAACAGGAAAAATAACATTTTTTCACAAACGCTTAATGATCAATACAAACTAATTGCTATTCCATGCATAGCAACTCTATAATTGAAGAGTATTTTTAAAGTCAGTAAATTTAATTGAATTTCCGACGAATTCAAATTAAAATGGATGAATTGAACTGTGGATATAGTAAATTTATGGTTTAATTTCGATTTTTCATAGTAAATTTACTTACGTCGTTGGTGGCTATCGACAGACGTCAAAGCTAACATATCCCTGCAGCCTTCACCTCAAGACTTTTAATTTGAAAAATTAACTTCTATCTCTTAATAGATTTCTTAACTTTTATTTAAGCAACTAAAATGGTTACTTTCAGCTAAATCAGTTAAACCACGGATGGAAAATAAATGTGAGTTTAGTTCAATTATTTTAAAATAAAACTAATATTTGGGGATAAAATGAGCTGTTCATTAAAAAAAAAAAATCTGGTTTTTCATTTTTCATAATTAACACTTTTCCTAGCTAGAACCGCTTTAACTGGAGCTGTATCAGTTACACTTCTAACAAATGATAAACATTACTAAAAATTAAATTCGAATTAAAACAATTAAGTTCACGTAGGGATGAAATTCCTTTCACTAAAATCTCTATCATTCGAGCACAAACTCTTTCAACATTGAACAAGTAAAGTAGAGACTTATCATTTAAGACTAATATTTTAGGATGAGTACAGCTAAAATGTCCATTTTAGTTGTTGCTTGATCTCTTTGTTCAGAATTTAATTTAAAATTCTTTTTAGCTGCAAAATCCACAGCTCAAGTTACACCAGTAAAGGAAAATCGATGTAAGTATAGATATTAAGGTTATTTTGGTTTTCGTAATTTTTTCTAGCTAAAACCGTTTAAACTCTAGCTACAGCACTCACACTACCACCAAGATAAGATAAACGCGAGTAAAAATTCTAGTTAAAACTATAATTGTCAAGTAGATGAAATTACTTTCAACAAAATCCCTATCACTCATTCCCCCACAATTGAACAAGTAAACTTCTCATTTAAAACTAATATTAATGGAGGAGTACAGCTAAAATGTCCATTTTAGTTGTTGCTTGATCTTTGTTCAGAATTTAATTTCAAATTCTTTTTAGCTCTAAAAACCACAGCCCAAGTTAAAGTCGTAACCCCACCAAAGGAAAATCGATGTAAGTATAGATCTTAAGGTTAAGATCTATACTTAACCTTGCTTTCTGATCTTTGTAAAGTTTTCAAGTTAAAACCGTTTTAACTCTAGCTACAGCACTTACACCACCAACAACAGAAGATAAACGAGAGTAAAAAATAAATTCCAATTAAAACTATAATTGTCCTATTGATGAAATTCCTTTCAATAAACTCCATCACTCAAGCTCAAACTCTTTCACCATTGAACAAGAAAAGTAAACTGATTTAAACCTAATATTCATGGATGAGTACAGATAAAACGTCGAATTTAGTTGTTACTTGGTCTCTTTGTTCAGAATTTAATTTTTAATCCTTTTTAGCTACAAAATCCTCAACTCCACTTAAACCAGTAACACTACCAAATGAAAATCGATGTAAGTTTAGATCTTATTCGTGGATAAGATGTTCAATTTAGCTTGTCGCTTGCCTTCTGATCTTCGTAATTTTTTTTCCAGCTAAAACTGCTTCAACACAAGATGTATTATTAACACCACCTCCGACAGAAAATAAACGTGAGTAAAAAAAAATGTAATTCCTATTAAGACTGAGACATGTAGGGATGAAATCTAGATTTATAGATCATATGCTTTGCTTTCTGTTAACTTCACATGACTGCTTGACATGCTTGTATTGCAGCCAGACCACCCTCAAATCACAAACTTTCACCTTAGAAAAAAGATGCAATGGATACTTTGGGCCTTTGTTACCTGTACACAGGAAAAGAATGACTGGTCATAGCTGCAACCCACTTCATCCTACATCTGCTCGATCAAGGATGACAAATGAAAATGCCAAGTTCCTTCTTGGTATAAAGTTAAACATACTTGTATTCCGCTCTGCGGATCTGGCTGGGCTCATGTCACCTCCAGGTTTTGCTAGCCTATCTCTCCCCATCTCATTATCCTACTTGTGTCCAATTGCCATCAAACCCCTGCACATTAGCCTCGAGTCCTATGATTCATAGTCGCTCACTTGCTTTGCGTGGCGTATTGATGACCTAGACCACAACATTCCCCCTGAATGGGACTCCAGTCCATATCATAGTTACTGGTTTACAGCGGAGTGAAGCTGGAAAAAGTAATTTGCTCAAGAGCACAACACCCGATCTGGGAATCGAAACCATCTTGTAAATGAGTGCAATATCCTAACCACTAGTGCTTTCGTGTCTTTTCTCACAGGCCCTCTACACCCAAACTTCCCTTTCTGGAATGTAAACCTCATAGAAGTCCCTTACTGTTCATATATCCCGCTGGCGTTGATTTATAAAGGTTCAAGAACCGGTCTCGGAGTCTGAGATACATGGACTCTGGCACTGCCTTCAGACTCAGCATTAGGACCATTGAACTTTTAGATTTAGCTTCTTTCCTGCTCGTGCATTATCCACTTAAGTTATACTTATAGATATATATGAAACGACTCGATACCTATTTTTTCTCTTTAAGTCTTTAATGCTGATATAGATTTCAAATTACTATTTACATGTCTGCAGAGAATATCTAATTTCTTTAGTTGCTAAATTTACGGTCACTATTTCACCATTGGAGAAAAAAAAAGTGAGTAAAAATTTTAATAAAACACGGACGAAATGTCAATTTAAAAGTTTGCATATTGTTCGTCTTTTTATTCCTAATTTAATTTTACTCTTCTAGATACTAAAATGAGAGTTCTGTTTAAATCATCAACAGAAAGTAAACGTGAGTAAAAATTAAATTCTAATTAAAACAATAGTCATGTAGAGATGAAATATAGATTTATAGATCATATGGTTTGCTTGTTACTTTGAAAACATGATTGCTTGGCATGCTTGAATAAAACTAAATTGCCCTCAGATTACGAACTACATGACAGAAAAGACATAGTATTCTGTGGATCTTAGTTACTCTCACTCAGGAAAAGACTTACTATGGGTGAAATGCTTTTCACAATAGGCTTGCTCCATCGGGGCGACACAATACTAAAATCTTATTTTCTCTGGCATGAAGTTGCATATACGCTCCAGCATACTATCCCGCCGCTCTGCCCTTTCTGTCTCTACTACAACGGTCTCTACTCCACGGGTCTGGCTGGGCTCGTGTCATCTCCACTGAAGCTGTGCCATCCTATTTATCGCTTCTCTTCTCATCGCTCTATTTGGGTCCAACTAATTACTGGCACTCTGGTTAGTTACAACAAGGGTTCCAGTTGATCAAATCAACGGAACAATCTACTCGTGAAATTAACATGCAAGTGAGTGAGCACTCCACAAATATGTGTACATTTAGCATAGTTATCAGTAAGATTCAGCGTAATACAGAATGTGACAATGCTGACCCTTTGAATTATAGTTCATTGTCCCCAGCTGAGATAGTATCTCGCTCAATAGCGCAACGAATCTCCTGGAATCGAACTTGCTGTCGTGAGCCGAATACCTTAACCACTGTCATGTGCCTTTATTACTAGGCCCTCAGCAAATTCCTTCCAAGATTCTCAGCAAATTCCTTCCAAGACTCTCAGCCCTCTGAACTCACCCTCTAATAACATCGGTTTCATTGATTTAGGAGCGCTTGTGAAGATACAAGAGTATAGCCGGTCTTCATCGAGACCAAACATGTAGAGAGAGAAAAAATGCCGATTAGTGCCGTAGAACTTTAGATTTAGCTTGCCTTCTATTCGTGACGTATTCACTTCGATTGTTTGTACTTCAAGAAAGATATGAAGCGATGTCCAATCTTGTCTCAAATTCTTCAATAGTATAACAGATTGAAAAATATTTGCAAGACTTAGGATATTTCATTTCTTTTTTAGTTTCTAAAATCAGTTTCACCGCTGAACAATAGTAATGACTTTTCATTTAAAACAAATGTATGTTGAGAACAGATAAAATGTCGATTTTAGTTGTTGCTTGGTCTCGTTGCTCAGAATTTAACTTTTTAGCTACAAAAACCACAATTCAAGTTGAATCAGTAACACCACTAACAAAAAATCCACTTAAGACCTTGAGGCTGTTCGTGAATAAGATGTTCAATTTAGCTTGTCATTTGCTTTCTGATTTTCTTAATTTTTTTCTAGTTAAAACCGCTTCAACACGAGATGCATTAGTTATACCACCACCAACGGAAAATAAACGTTAGTAGAAATTAAATTTTGATTAAAACTGAGACGTGTCTAGGTCATATGATTTGCTTTCTATTCACATGACTACTTGACATGCTAATATTGCAACCAAACCGCCTTCAAATCATGAACCTTTCAAAAAAGATATTAGGCACTGTGAGTTTTCGTTACCGATACACAGGAAACGAATGCCATCGGTGGATACCGCTTCGTCTTAGATCTCCTCGATCAGGGCGGGAAAACATCTAATTCCTTATTGCGGTAAAATTAGACACATTCTAGCCTGATGTCTCACAGGTATGGTGTCTCCTCACTGGCTCTGGCTGGAATTGTGCCACCTCTACTAACGCTTTGTCTCTCTTTTTCTCCCCATCCGTCCCATTCTTAATTACACCCAATCCTTCCTTCCCAGAACGTCTTCCTTCTGGAATTCATTCTCTGCTTGTATTTCTCGCTAGTATTGACTCAGTTTCAAGAGGAATGTTAATGATATCGATCTCATAGGTTTTAGGAGAGCTTACAAAGGTAATGGACCCTGCCCTCTCTTTGAGCCTCAGAAAACAATTAGCACCATAGAATTATAAATTTATTTTGTTTTCTGTTTGACTCATTTAAAATTCTCCAATTTTCTCTTTAAAATTCTTCCACTTTCTCTTTAAAATTCTTCCACTTTCTCTTTAAAATTCTTCCACTTTCTCTTTAAAATTCTTCCACTTTCTCTTTAAAATTCTTCCACTTTCTCTTTAAAATTCTTCCACTTTCTCTTTAAAATTCTTCCACTTTCTCTTTAAAATTCTTCCACTTTCTCTTTAAAGTTCTTCCACTTTCTCTTTAAAGTTCTTCCACTTTCTCTTTAAAGTTCTTCCACTTTCTCTTTAAAGTTCTTCCACTTTCTCTTTAAAGTTCTTCCACTTTCTCTTTAAAGTTCTTCCACTTTCTCTTTAAAGTTCTTCCACTTTCTCTTTAAAGTTCTTCCACTTCTCTTTAAAGTTCTTCCACTTTCTCTTTAAAGTTCTTCCACTTTCTCTTAAAGTTCTTCCACTTTCTCTTTAAAGTTCTTCCACTTTCTCTTTAAAGTTCTTCCACTTTCTCTTTAAAGTTCTTCCACTTTCTCTTTAAAGTTCTTCCACTTTCTCTTTAAAGTTCTTCCACTTTCTCTTTAAAGTTCTTCCACTTTCTCTTTAAAGTTCTTCCACTTTCTCTTTAAAGTTCTTTCTCTTTAAAGTTCTTTCTCTTTAAAGTTCTTTCTCTTTAAAGTTCTTTCTCTTTAAAGTTCTTTCTCTTTAAAGTTCTTTCTCTTTAAAGTTCTTTCTCTTAAAGTTCTTTCTCTTTAAAGTTCTTTCTCTTTAAAGTTCTTTCTCTTTAAAGTTCTTTCTCTTTAAAGTTCTTTCTCTTTAAAGTTCTTTCTCTTTAAAGTTCTTTCTCTTTAAAGTTCTTTCTCTTTAAAGTTCTTTCTCTTTAAAGTTCTTTCTCTTTAAAGTTCTTTCTCTTTAAAGTTCTTTCTCTTTAAAGTTCTTTCTCTTTAAAGTTCTTTCTTTCTTTCTCTTTAAAGTTCTTTCTCTTTAAAGTTCTTTCTCTTAAAGTTCTTTCTCTTTAAAGTTCTTTCTCTTTAAAGTTCTTCTCTTTAAAGTTCTTTCTCTTTAAAGTTCTTTCTCTTTAAAGTTCTTTCTCTTTAAAGTTCTTTCTCTTTAAAGTTCTTTCTCTTTAAAGTTCTTTCTCTTAAAGTTCTTTCTCTTTAAAGTTCTTTCTCTTTAAAGTTCTTTCTCTTTAAAGTTCTTCTCTTTAAAGTTCTTTCTCTTAAAGTTCTTTCTCTTTAAAGTTCTTTCTCTTTAAAGTTCTTCTCTTTAAAGTTCTTTCTCTTTAAAGTTCTTTCTCTTTAAGTTCTTTCTCTTTAAAGTTCTTTCTCTTTAAAGTTCTTTCTCTTTAAAGTTCTTTCTCTTTAAAGTTCTTTCTCTTTAAAGTTCTTTCTCTTTAAAGTTCTTTCTCTTTAAAGTTCTTTCTCTTTAAGTTCTTTCTCTTTAAAGTTCTTTCTCTTTAAAGTTCTTTCTCTTTAAAGTTCTTTCTCTTAAAGTTCTTTCTCTTTAAAGTTCTTCTCTTTAAAGTTCTTTCTCTTTAAAGTTCTTTCTCTCTTTAAAGTTCTTTCTCTTTAAAGTTCTTTCTCTTTAAAGTTCTTTCTCTTTAAAGTTCTTTCTCTTTAAAGTTCTTTCTCTTTAAAGTTCTTTCTCTTTAAAGTTCTTTCTCTTTAAAGTTCTTTCTCTTAAAGTTCTTTCTCTTTAAAGTTCTTCTCTTTAAAGTTCTTTCTCTTAAAGTTCTTTCTCTTTAAAGTTCTTTCTCTTTAAAGTTCTTTCTCTTTAAAGTTCTTTCTCTTTAAAGTTCTTTCTCTTTAAAGTTCTTTCTCTTTAAAGTTCTTTCTCTTTAAAGTTCTTTCTCTTTAAAGTTTTTCTCTTTAAAGTTCTTTCTCTTTAAAGTTCTTTCTCTTTAAAGTTCTTTCTCTTTAAAGTTCTTTCTCTTTAAAGTTCTTTCTCTTTAAAGTTCTTTCTCTTTAAAGTTCTTTCTCTTTAAAGTTCTTTCTCTTTAAAGTTCTTTCTCTTTAAAGTTCTTTCTCTTTAAAGTTCTTTCTCTTTAAAGTTCTTTCTCTTTAAAGTTCTTTCTCTTTAAAGTTCTTTCTCTTTAAAGTTCTTTCTCTTTAAAGTTCTTTCTCTTTAAAGTTCTTTCTCTTAAAGTTCTTTCTCTTTAAAGTTCTTTCTCTTTAAAGTTCTTTCTCTTTAAAGTTCTTTCTCTTTAAGTTCTTTCTCTTTAAAGTTCTTCTCTTTAAAGTTCTTTCTCTTTAAAGTTCTTTCTCTTTAAAGTTCTTTCTCTTTAAAGTTCGTTCTTTCTCTTTAAAGTTCTTTCTCTTTAAAGTTCTTTCTCTTTAAAGTTTTCTCTTTAAAGTTCTTTCTCTTAAAGTTCTTTCTCTTTAAAGTTCTTTCTCTTTAAAGTTCTTTCTCTTTAAAGTTCTTTCTCTTTAAAGTTCTTTCTCTTTAAAGTTCTTTCTCTTTAAAGTTCTTTCTCTTTAAAGTTCTTTCTCTTTAAAGTTCTTTCTCTTTAAAGTTCTTTCTCTTTAAAGTTCTTTCTCTTTAAAGTTCTTTCTCTTTAAAGTTCTTTCTCTTTAAAGTTCTTTCTCTTTAAAGTTCTTTCTCTTTAAAGTTCTTTCTCTTTAAAGTTCTTCTCTTTAAAGTTCTTTCTCTTTAAAGTTCTTTCTCTTTAAAGTTCTTTCTCTTTAAAGTTCTTTCTCTTTAAAGTTCTTTCTCTTTAAAGTTCTTTCTCTTTAAAGTTCTTTCTCTTTAAAGTTCTTTCTCTTTAAAGTTCTTTCTCTTTAAAGTTCTTTCTCTTAAAGTTCTTTCTCTTTAAAGTTCTTTCTCTTTAAAGTTCTTTCTCTTTAAAGTTCTTTCTCTTTAAAGTTCTTTCTCTTTAAAGTTCTTTCTCTTTAAAGTTCTTTCTCTTTAAAGTTCTTTCTCTTTAAAGTTCTTTCTCTTTAAAGTTCTTTCTCTTTAAAGTTCTTTCTCTTTAAAGTTCTTTCTCTTTAAAATTCTTTCTCTTTAAAATTCTTCCACTTTCTCTCTTCAAAAGTTATGTATTTTCTTTTTCAGTTACTGGAGTCCGTACCGTTGAAGCTGAAACTTCTTTACCATTGGACAAGAAAAGTAAATATTTGATTTAAACGAGCAGATACGAAATATCGATTTAGTTCTCTTTATTCATAATCTATTTTCAAAAATATTTTTTATTTTCTTTTAGCCACTAAATCCACAACTCGGGATAAACCAGCTACATTACTAACGAAAAATACATGTAAGACCATTTTCTTGAAGCTAATTATCAAGGATAAGATTCAATCTGCTTTGTCGTCTTTGTTTTGTAAGTTTTTTCCAGCTAAATTCATAACTCGTGCTAAATTGCTTACACTCAGCGAAATGCAGGCAAAGATAGTTTTATTTGAAATTCTAATGCAAAATTTGTCTTGATGAACTGGAAATCTCGATACTGTGGTTTGTTTCCATTCCTCATGCCTTTACTATTAAGGTTACGTCCACTTGATCGTCGACTTGTTAGAAATGTAGCCAAATTTCCCTCAAGTTGTACCCTGCCGTCTTAGAAAAGGGCGCGTTGAAAAGACAGACTGGTAATATTTTGGTCATAGATCTATTGTCCGAGCTAACCTTGAGCTAAAAGAACATGTAAAGAGTAATTTCCAATGAGATCACTTTTATACGGAAGCTGAATGCATTAGATTCAATCTTTCTGTTCATAACTTGTGCCAAACATTTTAAGGAAAATTTGAAATGTTATTGTAACCTTTTCTCCAAAAGATTTTGAATGCTGATGAGATTTTGAAGGGTTTTTTTTACATGTACGGCACATAGGATTGTGCGAAAATGGAATTTTTGTTACTAATGTAGTCTCAAGTTTTTACTGTAACCTCGAACCGGCCAAATCACTTGTGTGAAATTTGGTAGACGGAAACTGTATGGAAGCCTATTTATGTATAGAAATGTATGTTTACATTCAGACTTCTAGCATGAAGCGTTGAGAAAAAAAAAACGGTGGCGTTTGTTGATAGTCCTTAACGAATCACTTCGTAACTTTGTGCGTTGGAAAAGGGGTGGAATGGAGTAACAATATCTCTAACCCGAGCAATGGTTAGCGACAAGAAAAATATCGATATAAAACAATGTTTTGATACGTATTCGTCCGGTCCATGCTATGCTAGCATAGAAAAACGAACGTGAAATGAAGACTTCGGGCGATATTTAATTTCTATTTAGCGGCTGAAACTCCTGTTACTGCAGCTCAAATTCCTTTGCCATCAACGAACAAGGAAAGTAAATAAGGTTGATTTAAATAAAGCTAATATTCGTGAGTTTCATGAGAAAAAAGGGAGATGACGTATCGATTTAAGTAGTTTAATTTCTTTTTATTCACAATTCAATTTTAAATACTTTTTTAGCGTCGAAAGCTACCGCGACCCGAACGAAATCAGTATCACCACCACCAACTAAAAGTAAAAGTAAAAATCAATTTTTAATTCAATAAAACTAAGAGCATTGTAAAGAGTTATAGGTCGTGCGGTTCGCTTTCTATTTCCTCTTCACATTACCATCAGTGAACAAAAAAGTGAAAATCAATTTTCAACGAAATCAATTGGAAGATGAACGTAGTTGAAATTAACTCTTTTCATAGCTTTCTTTTCATAACTTAGTCACTTATAGTTTATACGTATAAAGATATATAAAAACGTCATGATATACTAGTTAATCTTGCTTTCTAAAGATCTTGGCTGCTGAAACACAGCTGAGAGTGGATCTCATGGAGCAGTTAGTTCCCAGATCGTATCGTACTAACACTTTATCCGGACTAGAAATATTCTCAAATTCCACTAAACAGATGATCACTTGGGGAGGAAGTTTGCCATATATCAGCTGGTGCAGCAGTGCAGAAACCAGGGCTTGCAGGCAGGTTGCGACGCAATAGTAGTGGGCTGTCGAGGGTTTTGTGGGGCATTCATTCTGCAAAGCCTTTGATGCAACAAAGAGGGCTATAAATTTCATTATTGAAGCTGCAAAGATAGCCTCTTGGGGACATTGAATAAAGGGCAGACCAGTGATTTGCTGCAACAGGAATGCAAACTGGGACTTCATCAAACTTGATCAACCCGGGGTGAGTCAACTAGGCGAAGTAAATATTATGTTGAAAGACCCTACCTCCACTTCCCTTTGAAACACAAGAAACATCACTGATGATGCATTCCAAAGCATCTGCGAGACATCTTAAAACTAACATACAAAAATATTCGAAAATATTTGCGTCGTTTAAATGAATGTCTTCAATCAAATAACATTCTTTTTATTTATTTAGCAAAGAAATTGCCTGAAACTTCTAAAAATTCAGCGGCGAAGGAAAAAGGTAAATGAAGTACCAACAACTATAAATAATGAATACTGTTTGAGTAAATTAGTTTACAACCTTTCGCTTCTTCAGAATTTACTTACTTGAGTTCCATTAAACAAAAGAACGTGAGGACTTCACAAGTCTGTCGTTCTATTAATAAAGGATTTATCCGTAAGAGTGTTAAAAGCGACAAATAAACTGAAAATCGTTACTGTGAAGTTCAATAACGGTGAACATGTTTTTGAATTCAGTGAAATTATTTCTCTAAATTTATTCAACCTGTATAGTACAGATATTCTGAAGTTACATGAGGTTTGTATCAAGAACTAATGGACGATAACTGGTATTTTAAGACTAGAGCAACTACTTTTAAAAATAGCAAGAGAAAATGCCAGATTTTAGAGATAGGGTATTGCAGTATGTAGTCGTTGACAACTGCGAATTTCTCCAGTCTTTTTCACGAGCTAGCGAGAAATACAAGCAGAGGCAATTTTTCCAATCTTTTTCACATGCCAGATCAAAAATGCTTTCCCCCTACTCTCAAAAATGCTGTTGAGTAAATACCTCCTTTAAAAAAAAAAAGGCTACTTAATTCTAAACCTAGTTTCCAATTCTAGTCGTCTCCACTTTTGACAAAGTTTAAACGTATTTCAATGATTTTATAGATGGCCCATTTTACAAATTAAGATATGCAGTTATTCCTGAACTGCTTCTACGAAGATAAACGTCACGATAGCTTAATCTTGTTTCCCAAAAAATCTTAAATACATTTAAAGTATAACGGAATAACATTTTTAAACAATTTGTTTTAAGCTAAGAAAACTGAAGCTCCAGCTAAGGTTTCATCAGTGAAGAAAAAACGTGAGTAATTTTACAAAATCAAATGTTATGACCTTTCGATTTTAATGAGTATGCAGCTAGTTTTCAATTCCAATCAACAAAAACACAAAACCTCACAACAGACTTTTTTCCCTTAATTCCTTTCTTTAATGAATTTAATAAAGGTTAAAAGCAACAATCAAAGTTTACTTTCCTAACATTCTGGTCAAATATTGATTTCAAATTCTGGCACAAAGCCAGCAATTTCGGGGCAAGTCGATTACGTTGACCCAATATTTACCTGGTACTCAGAGATCCCAAAAGAATGAAAGGCAAAGTCGATCCCGGCGGAATTTGAACTCAGAACTCGACGAAATGCTAAGTATTTTCATTGGTGTGTTAACGATTCTGCTCGCTGCCTAATTGTCAAATTATTGAAAATAATAAATAGTACAGATGTTGCAGTGGCACTAATTAAAACGAAATTTCTATTTGAAGAATTTTTTTCATTAACGTGAAATGTTTGAAGATACGTTGTCGAGATTGTATGCGCTGTAAAATATTCTTGAATGTCTTCTGATGTCTTAGCGTTGTACATTGTGAAAATCACTCAAAGAAGTAAAATGGCAAATTCTTGAATTTTACTTATAAAAACATTTTCTATCTCCAAAGTTTGAAATACAACAGAAATCCAGCATTTTGGGGTCTGAACTTGAAAATGAGATCCAAGCCGTTTCAAGTCTTTCTAAATGAAGTTCTCTCATTGTTATGCAGGATTACAATTAAAGAAATGTTATTGTAACAGTAACTAAAATGAATATTTTTCCAGCAAAAATATTTTTCACACTTTTTACACACTTCAGCAATTATTTTTGTTCATTTTCATTGTATGTCAAACCTACATTAAATCTTTGTTCTGAGAGTATGTGCTAAGGTGCCAAAGAAAAGTTCTGACTGCGCCTGAGGTGTGATGGCTAACACGGTTCCGAATACACATACAGACGCAACATCTGACGAAGTGTTTCCCACCGCATCTACGGTTGTAGTGGTTAGCTATGCGATTACGATGTCACACCGGCTGTGACAGCCTAATTGAAATTGCGATACTTCTATTCTCCAGTCATACATCACTCATGATCTTGTATACAGGCTTTATATATATACAGTCATTTGGCTGCAGCCATGCTGGGGCACCGCTTTGAATTTTAGTCGAACAAATCGACCCGGGACTTTTGAAAGCTTCGTATTTTATCGATCTTTTTGCCGAACCGCTAAGTTACGAGGGCTTAGACGCACCAATACCGGTTGTCAAGCGATGATGGACACACGGACATACACAGATACGACGGGCTTTCAATTTCCGTCCACCAAATCCACTCACAAGGCTTTGGTCGACTAGAGGCTATAGTAGACATTTGCCCAAGATACCACGCAGTGGGACTGAAAATGAAACCATATGGTTGAGAAGGAAGCTTATCACACAGCCATATGTAAATATACTGCATGAAGAGTAGAACTGATGCTCCCCACTCAGTCCCCACCTCCTCTTTTTTTTTGAAAATGCAATAGTTTGCGTGCTCCATAATTCTATGCCTTGATGTTGGACAACTTCAAACTTTTAAACCATCGAATTAAGCATAGCAATTTCCTTTTTTTTTTTTTCCAACTCTCACAGCCCTATTTAGGAGTGCTTATCCCACTGTTATGAGAAATACTGTGAGTAAAAAAACCTCATTGAGCAGTATTTCCTTTGATTTTTTGCTAGGCGTGTTCTAATTTTCTCTTTACAAAGTATGTACGCTTCTTTGTGAGCAACCATCTTCAATTAAGAATGTTCGATTGCATCTTAAGCTTCGTGTGTGCATATTTCCTTTGTTCTCTAATTAAGGTAGTGCATTGCTGTTGACTTTAACTCACATAGTCTTAAGCTTAGTTTCGAATTCCTATGTTGAGTCCCGCCCCCTCTCTTCAGTTCGCGAATCAATAACAGATACTTATCAAGTTCTCTCCTAACCTCAAATGATTCCCTTCGATTCAATTAAAACTAAATACCCCGTTTCAACTGTATTGATCATAGCGTATTGATTATATTGGTTTTATCTTCTAAAGACTATAGATAACTATAATATTAGAAATTTTAACTTTTAGCCGCTGATTCTTCTTCAAAGACTGCAAAAACTAAGAAAAAGGGTAAGTAAAGATCAATTTCTAACAAAATCAAATTTAACGTGTCTGAAACTTTTTTTTCATGGCGTTATTTGAGTCTTATTGGTCAGTTTGTTACTAAGCCCTCAGCAAATTCATTCGCAGACTCTCAGCCCCTTCTGTTTATATTTCTCACTGGTTTTGATTTTATAAAGTCTCGAGCCAGCTGTCACTCATGAACAAGTATGGCTTAGAAAGAGGTTTCACGCTTTTACTAATTCTTTGAACTGTCTACGCTATTGCGAGCAGACAAGGGCACCCATACGGTTCTTCTGTATTGACACTTAAATATCAATAACTAGAGCTTTTTTACCAAAATCTCTTCCTGCAAATGACTGTCCGATTTATTGAAATGTTGAGATAATACTTGTTCTTCCTGAATAAATCCTTATAGCTAAAGATCATGAAGTGCAATTCAAATCCTGTCTCCTAAAGATTATAACTGCTGACATAGTTACATTTGTCTCCAAACAAGAAATTTTTACGCTACTAAAAATACTGAAACTCCATCTAAAACAAACAAAAAGAAATGGGAGTCGAGATCAATTTGCAGCCAATTTTCCCCGTTAATTTAAAGCAACAAGATCGCAAGGTGGGTCATGTTCTATATTGTCTTGTCACGTTGCTTCTCACTTTATCAATATTGCAGAACGATTACTGTTCTGAAGCTACCAATAGAAGGGGTGAAGAAGACCGACCATCTGAGGCGACACTTTTATGCAGGGTAACACTCGTATATCTACAGTGTAAACCTGTACAGGGTTCGGGGCCTAGCTGTGGCGGCAATCTCAAGGTCTACCCATGCAGTACTTTTACTACGCTACTAGTTGCAAAGGACATAGTGATAAGTTTCCCAAAAAGAGAAACTGCTTTTCCATTCAATCGAAATTTTATTTCTAGATGCTATTTAGGTGATTATTTCTAGATACTCAATGCTAGATATTTTTGATTTTTACCTAGAAATAATTTCCTTTCCAGAATTACCAACAAATGAGAAAACGAAAATGGCTCCTAAATTCCCTGAGAGTAATATTACTTTTTTATATTTAATTTATATTTCGTAGAGTAAGCATAGCAAACTCAATATAATCAATTAGAAGCTGGTCTTTTGTTCAATAACAAGTTTTTCTACAACATAAGGTGGGCAGACAAATCGGCAATTGTTTGTGATGGTTTTAGATGCTCTGCACTAATCATTACGATTCGTTGTGTTGAAATCCCTCAGAAGTCAACTTTGCCTATCGTTCCTTCAAGGTTGATAAAATACCCGTCAAGTACTGAGATCGATATAGAGTAGATAACCCACTTGTCCCACAAATTTCAGATCTCGTGCCAAAGAAATCATGGCAGAACTCAGTATCTGTAAAAATTTATTGCAATATGTTTTACGCTCAAACTCTCACCGAAGTAGTTTATCATTTTGAAGCCGATAGTACTAATCTAAAACAGGCTGCGAACAGGTCTGACACTGCCATTTTGGACCACTCGTTTAGCGTCGCTGATTTGACGCTGCCTTGCTTGCTATGTATTGTCACCGGGACATCATGGCACCGTAAAAACTTACTACTCTAGTTAACAACTAACTTATAATCACTTCTAAACTTTTAGCTTCCTGCTCCACATGTGAGATTGCTGGTGAAATAGTGATGAAATGTGGAAAACAATTTTCTTACAATGGGTTTCTGCAGGTTTTTGACAAAGTAGAACCGAGTTAATTTAAATTTTAACGCTGTGAGCAGAAAAATTAAAGAGAAACAAGATTTATTAGATAACACCTATTACCACAAACACTTCTCCATCTTGCCTCTTTGTATTTCTGTACGTGCGTGTGTGTATTTGCTTCTGTCACTAAAAGAAGCCATTACCAAAATGGATTCGGTGTCCACTCCGCCGTACAAAATAGCCAGCGTCTAAACAGCCGCACTACATCGTTTCATTCGGGAGGTTTGCTTTAAGGGGAAATCTAACGTAAATTCGAACAAAACTTTAATCTTTGCTTCTAATTTGTAATTTTTTCACATGCTACGCCGCGGCACATCAGCAAATAGATTCCAGTCTTTTTGCAAATAAGCCATAGACCAGCGATTAACTTTGTTTGGAGATTATCCGGGTACTTGGTATTAATACGTTACAATTGACAAAATATCGATATCTATCATTTTCAGGGATTCCGAGGTGAGTTGTCTCGGCTGGTCAGTGACATTCAGGTGTTCTTTAACACTCGGCGTCAGTTGAGGAGCTTTCCTTGAACGCTATACCGCAGCAAATTTGACTAAAATATATACACTATGTAAGTGCGACCAATAATGTTCACATTACTTGAACGGTTTTTAATTCGGGACTTAAATTTAATATTTCAGAAACCAAGAAATACAAATGGCAATGTTATGGCCCATGTCAAAACGAGGCTCCAATGTTTGGTCGTGTAGAACGTTTAATTAACAGACCACCAAATACAAGAGAAAAATGGTTTTTGCTTCACGAAAAAAATTGTGGAGGAAGTTTCGTTAGGCTCGATTAAACCGGTAAGTTTAAACTGAACGCTTTTAGTGTGTGTGTGCGTGTGTTTAATGAGCTACTTTCCATAAGTAGTTATTTACAGCTGTTCAACACTAGGTTAGTTTTGATTGATCAAAAGCCTTCCAACCGTGATCGTTCCATCTATTTCAGCTACGGCTACATTATTTTACCTTTTCTAAGACGGGATGATTTAAAAGAATTTGGATCTTTTTCGTTTGACGTACAAAGCGATATTTTTGAAAATATCTACATAATATACTTTTGTATTTTAATTACGAAAAATTTTTTTTGAGGCCTTTTTGTAGCAAGCATTCAGGATAGATTTCTAGTTCGAGAATCCTTTTTCCTCCTTCCCACCAGTCTTAGAGACTAAGTAATGCGTCATGGATACTGTCTTCCTTATCTCTAAAAAGATGAAAAAAATAGAACTCTTTCTGGTGTAGCTTTACTCGATGGGCTACACAGCTCAGTCGTAAGGAGTCCCTCCAGGTCGAGCTGCTGCATCTCCATATTAAAAGCTCGGGTACATTGAACACGTGTTCAGAATGTCACAGGAAATAATCGTAAGACAGATTCTTCAAGCCAACTCTCAGGAGAGCCAAGGAGTGACAAAGAACGAGATAGCTAGATAATATCCATAGTTTTCGTTGGTCACACTTGAGCATCTAGCCAGAAATCAGTTGCTTCTGATAGGACCAGGCTTTTGAAAACTTTATCCCAACATTATCATAGGAATACTGGGCGGGAAAAATTGCTAAATGGGCAGAATTTTAACTTAAAATTGTAATTGCATGCGCGCAATTGTAGACATTTAATGTTGTCCGAGTTACAAAAATTTGATTTCAATCCTTAACTATTCTTGGAATTTGCTTTCTATACACATTGATCGAGTGGCTTATTTTTGGATCAGCTGACAGTTGGAGTTAACTTGGTTGGGATTTTTTTGGCTACAAGTGGAGGAAAGGAATATACAGCCAAGTTTTGAGTACTTTTAGCCCCATTTGTGTACGTGTGCTAGCGAGAACATGAGTGCAAAACAGTGGAAAAGTAAAGTGAACCTTAGCTGCATTCATGCTGAAAATTTTCATGTTCATTCCAACTTCCACGTAACAGATCGGATCGGTTACATGAAAGTCACTCCCCGCCACCGGCTTCTTTTTCTCTGTATAACTGTTACTCACTTGAAGACCAATAATTCAATCAGACCAGTTTTTCTCCATGTTTAAAATTATTTGAAAGGTTTTTTTGTTTTTTTTTTTTCTTCCAGGTTTCACATTTCGCCCATTTTCATTATTCTGAATCGAAGCCTCAAATTTCAGCATCCGTTAAAGACTCGCGAGATAGGTTTTAAACTACTTTTCTTCGGAATTGTTTCGAAATCCTTTTAGATTTGTGAAATCTAAAAGTTTCTAAAATGTCATTCTTGGCTTTTAAAGAACTTTTTGTTTTGTTTTTTTCGTTTTAACAATATTTCTTGTTTTGCATCTACTGTATGATTTGTTTGTTATGACAGCGATATTTCTATATAAAGAGTTACGATTATCTATTTCATAAGATATCCAAAGCGTACCAAATTTCCCGTCAAGAATAAATTGTCTTCTGTCTTTAATTTTTTTGTTAGGAAATTTCATTAAAGCCTGAATGCTCGTTACAGTAACTAATACTACTGTTTTTATTTTTTTACAATTTCATCTGAACAGAACTAATTTTTTTTTCTTTGTCTTCATTTGAATGAAGTCTTAATGTTTTTATATTTGTTTTAAACTTCTACAATAAAATGCGCTTTTATCTGAAATCTCGCAAAAATGTATTAAATGCTGATTGAAAATATTAAACCAAAACATTTAATCTCAAGCATCGTGTTGAGTTTTTAATTTTTATATTTAACAAGTTTACTCTGCAAATAATTAACTAACCTAGATACTAGATAGTTGGTTGATAATTCTTTCACCGGTTCACTGATTGAATTAATATCGATTTAGACGAAGCCGAGCCAAATATGACGTACTTGTCACTAGGACAGATGTAATGAAGTTTATCTTGGACCTATGCCTAAAGTAGTAACCCACACTCCTCTACAAAGTACACTAACAACTGGTTATGTCATTTTGAATGTTTACACCTCTAGTCTCTCGGGTGACTCAAAGTTGACTATACCCCGTCTCCTCTCTCTGCTCTGAGGTGAGATGGTTCGACACCACAAATTGCCAACTTTGATGCGGGGTGGGTGTGGGGGCAGTGCTGCTCTAAGCAAAATGAATGAAATTAGAACTTTGGTCCATGCATTGCAAATTCGACTTAAACATCGAACCAACTAAAACAAGTAGAGATAATGGTACCTGTAATTCAAGCAGCATTCGTGTTGGTGAAATGATCTAGTTTAATTTGAAGTTTTAAGTCCTTATGTTCTAAGGAAATGAGAAGGTAAAACCGTTCATAACAAACACGAAATTTGATTCCTCTTTGCATTTCCATATAGTTGCATTGTTTACTCTATAGACTGACACTCCATCGGTTACGAGGGTTCCAATTGATCTAATCAACGGAACAGCCTGCTCGTGAAATTAACGTGCAAATGGCTGAGCAATCTACAAACACGTGTACCTTTAATATAGATCTTAGGGAGATTCAGCGTGATACAAAATGACAATGCTGGCCCCTTGAATTACAGATTCAACTCCTTTTTGTCAACTCATTGGACTGGAGTAACGTGAAATAGTGTCTTACACAAGGCCACAACATGCCCCCGGGAATCGAACTCTCGACTTTAGGACCATGAACCAAATACCCTAAGCCACGCACCTTCGCACTAGTTTAGATAATACACTCGTAATTATTGAATGTATCGATTTAAGCCTATGTAGGGAATTTCTGTTTTTAAATGTAAAATTAAATATGAAAAATTTAACAATGCAATTATTGACAGTATTAATAAAGCCACAAATGAACGTAGCTTGAGAACATTTTAGAAAGTAGTATATTAATCTTAATATTTGGTCATATGACACGCTTAATATTGATTATATATTTGATGGGTAAATGAAGAAAATTGTCAAAATGATCGTAAATTTTCCAACTGCATAAACCAAAATGAAAATTTAGAGTTGAAGTCGAATGTTCACTGACTGCTGCTCGCCATGCCGTGAACATCTCCACTGAAACTAGTCGTTATTCTGCCTTTCTAAGTAGCTAGCTGTTAAAAATAACTACTGAAAAGGTAGACCAATACATTTACAATTTGCTGTTGAACAGGAAAATATCTGCCAAAGTCTTTCATCAGAAATGTATCTAAAATGTCAGTGCCATCAAAAATGAACTAAAAGGTTCGAGTTTGTGACGTTGCACGTAGAAAACAAATGCACATTTCTCTGAAGAACGGATACTCTTGCATACAAATGAACAATTCATGCATACTAACATTACATATCCAGTGGAGCAAACTAGATTCATATATTTTTCTCTAGTCTTTGCAATGGCCTACATCTTTCTATCGTACAGCAGTTGCAAATAAGCACCATCCTCTTCCACGCAGACTTTTTTTCAACCTGTTTTGAAATTTCTCAGCTTTTCCACATGTACACTAATCAGATGTTCTAAAATATTTCAAATGCCCTGACAGCACCCCTACAAGTAAATGACAGCTGCCTAAGTGTTAAACTTCTCAGGATTTATCGTAGTGTCTTTTCTTAACCTTTAATGCCACTTACACACCTTGCACATCCATAGTTTACACTGAAGAATTCCTAATTTTTTTACGGCTTAGAATTTTTTAATGGGTTTAGTTGTAAGAACTGTCATCAGCTTATGGGTGTTCACATGGGCAAATGACCTGGCCATGATAGACTAAGAAATTTTTTAGTCTTACCTAATGAGCAAAATTCATTGCTGATTGCACCTCTGTACAACATAGCTTGTGCAGAGATTGCAGGCCATTCATCTATCGCTAATTTCCTTAGCAACCCTCAAATTAGTGGAGCCTTATCAAAGACCTTGTAGTATGAGTATTTCTCTCCAGCACAAAATCAACCTGCATCTCATCTAGGCTGTTTTGTTTGTAATGAATTCCATAACTTAATCCTACAGTTTGAAGCCCTCAAGTGTATCTCCTGTTGCCCTTGACTCTCATGGTGCTATGCTAATTATTAGCTTTTACATCTTTATTACCTAATTAATCACACAAGTGACCAATATGTGACCTTGCATTGTTAAGCATCTTGGTGACTTCCTTAAAGACCAGCTGCCTTCATATCCTTAATTGTGCTTGCTACTATACTGTCAACTTCATTGACTGGTCTCTCTGATCAACTTTATAGAGATTCTGTTTCTCCCATGCATTCCCCACATTGACATCTTGTAATAGCACTTTCACACCTTTCTTTTCAATGTCACTAAGAGAAAGTGTCATTTCATACACATTTCCCCCCATTAACATCTCATTTCATTGTAGTACAGTGCCTTGCCATGTGGAACATTATCACATGCCATTGGTAAATCATTTCCTTTTTGCTTCTCTTACTAATTACTAGCTTCTAATTACTTGATATGGTTCGGTTGCCCCTTTCTCTTAGCTTTTATAGCTCTAACTACAGTATTATTCCATCACCATGTTATGTTCTGTCTTGCACATTTATATCTAGTTATTCAGTTTATCTATTTCTCTACTTTTCTCAAATCATCTACATTCAAAATCCACATCCCTTTTTACCATGCAACATTGCATGGTAGATATGTGGGTCCTTTATGTTCTTTCTCTAGAAATTAGCTAATTATCTTTTGCTTCCTTTTGAATGTAATTTTAAAAAACCATTTAGCTTGCAACATTATATATATAAACACCCACTTCAAAGACTGGAAGAGCTTTCTTTGGTTTTTATTTTACATCAAAAAACAGTCACCATAATCTACAATTCACAACTCAAAATAAATTGAAAATACTAGTCCAGGATAAAAAATTGTAAATATACATTTACATTTGACAGATATTTGTCCTCATCTTGTTAACTACTACACCATATGCCCATGGTGTTAACAGCACTGGCTACTTAACCCCAAGATTCAGAGTTCAATTCCAGGTAGTGACCTGAATAGTAATAATATTGGAAATTACCTTAGGAATGAAAACCCAGGTTCGAAATTTCCCCCAAGACACCTGATGAAAGCTGGAAGGTATATCAACAGAAATGTGTTAACAACAAACAAGATGAGGACAAATATCCATCCAAATGTAAATAATTCCTCATCTCTTAAATATAGAACTGTATCAAAAATTAATCTAATCCACTCACAAATCATATCAGCCCACAAAGCTGATACTTAACTTTGGTACTGTTAAGAATCTCTTTTAGATGAAAGATAATTGTCTTGTAACTATTATGCAATGGAATATAAGTTTTAGTTGATGCTAGTTGGATGAACAGGGCAAATGGAAGCAAATAAACTTTCCATGAGTAGAAAACAGGGGAGGGGGTTGGTCAAGTGGGTATAGTCCTACTTGGATACACAAGAACTTCTCACCCATTATGTCATGCTAACCCTATTTCTATGCACATAAATTGTATAGGCATTCATTAATATTTTCCTGGCACATCCAATTAAACATGCAGTTTTGGCTAAAAGGTATACTGCAATAAATTTACAATTAGTTTTTAAAAACTTGCTACTTCGACCGTTTTAATGTTATGCTGTCACAGTTAGCTTCTATTATAGGCAGCTGTGTTTGTACATGTCATTGTCTCTGGATGAACTGAGTGTGCATATCTTTTATTTGCTTCAGTCAATCTGCAGCCATGCATGTGTATATTATATAGCATGAGCTTGGAGCAGGCAGTAGTCTGTTTCTCTCTGCTGCATGTACAATTGATCTTTCCAATAAATTAACCAACGAAGCCACTAAGTGGTTGCATGATCTGCAGAAAACAGCAGTAAAATTATACCTACTCTCAGTTTTTCTCTCCAAAGAGCACATTGGAAATTATAATTCTGAATAAAAGATGGGATAGTCAAAGCTGGAGACCTTTTTGATCATATCTGCTTGATCAGGGCTAACTGGGTTAAACAGCAAGTGTTAAAGAAATGAGACATCGGCTGGATGTAATACAAACCTCATACAGGACATGATCTTTCTGGGGAAATGTCAGTTGGCTATCCAAAAACATTGGTTGCAGCTGACCTGTTAAGATACTGGCTGAAGGGTTGGAAATTCACACCAACAGATGACCCCTATTTCTCTGTATGCAGGTACCATATGGTAGGAATATTTCACTGCTATAGACAACAGTAGCTCCATAAAACATTTTTCATTAATTTAGTACTGAACTCAACATATTGCATAAGTAACTTCGCTGGGTTTCACAAAATTGACATGTGCTACATCATAATTATAATCAATCACCATTCTGTTTTTCTGTGCTTGTATAGGTAAGATAAACTTTGTTGAGGCATATTTTTAATGACTGGACATTTTTCCTGTAACCAACACTCACCTGTTTCCAGACAAGGTAATATTTCCCCAAGTCTTAATACAAAAAAAAAACAATAGCTGGACATGTTTTAAAAGAGTGCAAACAAACAACACTGTTTGTGTGACAGTGGCATTTGTTTACAATTAGTGCAGTTTCGAGACAAGGACACCCAAACATAGACTTCAATGAAGTGACATTGTCAATTTTCTTTTAAATTTATAAATGTATTGGAACTCATGGCCATCTGACAACAAGGTTCTACCACTGGGACATGAAATCATGATTTCAGTCAGTCTGAGACAATCCACACTTATCCATTCTAGCAAAGGGACAACTATGTGGTGGGTTGATCTGCAACAAATAATACTCAAATCTCCCTCAAACACTCATCTTAAAAGGGTACACTAAATATAGTGGCCCTAGGTTTTCTGCAATAGGAAAAAGATGGAATGTATTTGATCATAAAGTCTGCTTAAACAGAGCTACCTGGGATTAAAACATTAACGACAATGTTAAAGTAGAACATTGGCAGTATACACCATTACTAAAGCTGCCATTTCCTTGAATGTTGTTGTTCATCTGAAATTGATCCTTCCCAAATTTATATCCAAATGTATAACTTCACTACAAACTCACTGAACAATCATCAGTTTCACAGAGTGGTAAACTATAGACAATGTGAAGGAGCCTGGCCTAGAAGTTAGCATTGCACTCCTGATAGCAGTTTTGATTCCCAGGCTGCATTGTGTTCTTGATTAGAAACACTTCATTCCATGTTGCTCCAGTCCACTTGGCTGTAAAGGAGCTCCAGCAGGAGCCGAGGAGTTAATTGTGCAACAGAATGGCATGTCCAGGAAGCAGGGAATTACATAATTTGTCACTTGTATGCCATGGAAACCAGACCAAACCCCCAGTCTTATGAATTCTAAGGTTTATGACAGACCCTAAACTATACATAAACCTGTGTTATCAATTTACAGCCAAGTGGACTGAGCTATTTAAGATAAGTATCCCTGCTATAGATACAATGCAATAACACAACATTTTCGTTCATAGTGCAATGCTTCCATTCTCTTTTCAACTTTTCAGTTCTCACTAATTCCACAGAAATTACTGAACAAACAAATGAATCAAATGTCAATTTAAAGTGTTTGTTTTTCCAAGTGATCATAGATTAGAGGAGGAGGTAGCTGAGGCTAGATGATATTCCTTACCTGTTTTTCAAAGGTTATTTTACTTCAAAGGAATTTGAAAGCACAGAGCTTCTAGATAATCTGTTGACAGGAAATATCAACAAACATCACCAGTTGCTGCCCAGCTAGAAATGGTGATGTTTCTGACTGTAGCTCAATGAAAATAGTAAGCATTCATACACACATATAGTTGTTTCATTTATGTTTCTTGAGCCCTAAGACTCATAATGATAGTCACTTGGTTTCCATGGCTTGTAAGTAAACAATCTCATAACATCACCTTGAACGAGATGGTGGTCTACCAGAGAATTCAAGGGCAGCAGGGGATAAATTGATTACACTAACCTTGGTATTTGACTGGTACTGTATTTTTGTTACCCTGAAAGGATGAATGGCAAACTTGAGCTCAGCAGTATTTGAACTCAGAACACAAAGAGCCAGAAGATATGCAGCTAAGCATTTTGTCCAACATGCTAATGATTTTGTCAGCTTGCTACCTTACACACACAAGCTTCTTTCAGTTTCCATCTGATTCCTTCATTAAGCATTGGTTGGGTCATGGGTTATAGAAGACAATACTTTCCAAACGTGCTACAGGGTGGTACTGAACCCAAAGCTACATGATTGAGAAACCAGATGATTTTTTAATCATACCTGATAGTGAAAAAAAATAAATGAATTTCTGTACTTGGGCTTCAACTTTCATTGGATTTCAGTAAATCACAAAGGCATTAAAATAACAACTAAAATACAATTTAGTGACTATGTCAGAATATAGAATTTATTCTTATATATATATAATTTATATGTGTGTGTATGTGTCTATATACTTATATACAAGATGGGATGTAGCTTTAAAAGTAAGCTTTAAGATTGTAGAAAGCAGATCTTGTTTCAGGAAGAACATCCGTAGTTTAAGTTTTTCATTATCCATTAACTCTGTAAAACCACAGGATATCTTTAGTTACCAATTTTGATTTCTTTTAACTAGACACAAAGTAAATAGAGAAATTGTGACGTTCATGGTTTTCAAAAGGGCATTAATGGCATTTAACTGGGAAACTAAAATCATTTTCATGGGCTTGACTTGCCGAAAGCTAACCTCTCATTCGATGATGAATGTCACATATGTATGTGTTACTGTGTTACTAACAGTGATGTCTGATGTAAACATGAGACCTCAACTTCATAGGGGCAGAGAAATGTAGCATTGAGACATTCATGCCTTTCTAAAAGACATTAGAAGCATAAGTGCATTGAAATAACTTCAACTAGGAATCAAAACTAAGTCACTGACTTGATTTGTTGGGAGCTTACCTTGTGGTACTCACCACTTTTCATTAGCAATACTGACAAAAAAAAAAATGAAAGTGAAAGCTAAGCTTTAATTCCCAAACAGCTAGATGTCTGAAGAATCTACTAATGGTAAAGGCATTAGCAACAATTAAACTTTAAATGATTCTCAGGAGTTGAAGGTTTCTTTCTCTTCATTCCTCTCATCCTGTTTCTGTTCAACTTTAATCCCTTTAAAGTGAAATATATCAAAATGTTCGGATTATCTCTGAATCCTACAAAATATGTTTTTTTTCTCTTGGCAAGAATAGTCAATTTAAAACAGCTTTTGAGAGTAGTGCTAACGAAAAAAATAATATTTATATTATTTCCTTAACTTCTGATTGCCAACCATCGAAATCACTAAATAATAAATAGTTCTTGATTTTTAATGGAATTTCCAAGGCCTGTATGTCATTAGAAACTTTCCCACCCTTACCAAAAGTAGTGCGGATGCACTGCCTACAGTGTTCCATTAATGGCCTGGTATTACAAGAAAGAGTCTGTACCATTTCTATGGTACTTTTGTTCACAGATGGCATTTTACGTAGAATGTGTAAATGACTTCGAAATGCGTTTAAAGCTTTTGACCCATAAGCTTTTGCAAGCCAGATGATCAATGTCTCTTTTTGTTGATGAAGTACATGTTCCAGAGGACTACAAGGTCCACAGGACTCCAAGAAAGTAGAAACCTGATTTGATCGAGCATTGGCAAGCAGCAATACTTTGGCCATATCAAGGTTTAAATTATCAATAGCAAACCAAAGTGGTAAGGTACCCACAGCATCTTCAATATCTGGGTCTGCGCCATACTGCAGGAGTAATACTACAAGTGGGAAGTTGTTATAGAAAACTGCTTCGTTAAGTGCTGTCATTCCATGCAAGCCTCGATGATTCACCTTACAACCATAGTCCAGCAAAAGTTTTGATGTTGAAATCTGTTGATGTTTTACAGCATTTACAAGTGGCGTAATCCCATC
The DNA here is from genome assembly GCF_006345805.1 of Octopus sinensis. Classification (NCBI taxonomy): domain Eukaryota; kingdom Metazoa; phylum Mollusca; class Cephalopoda; order Octopoda; family Octopodidae; genus Octopus; species Octopus sinensis. The sequence continues at coordinate 83,520,161 of NC_042998.1, forward strand.
ATAGTTCTGTGCATCAATGTCAAAACTGCGTTCAATGAGAAACTTACAGATTTCTGTGTTGCCACCAGCAGCAGCAAAGTGCAGAAGCATGTCACCATTGGAAGTTCTTTCATAAATATCAGCACCATTAGATATGAGGAATTTCAATACATCCATATGCCCTTTGCTAGCCGCTACATGAAGTGGAGTGCAGCCAAGAACATCTTGTGCGTTAATGGAGGATCCAGCTTCAAATAGTAATTTGCAGCATCCCAGTTTTCCTCGTTCAGAAGCCAAATGTAGTGCTGTGCGTTTGTTATAAGCAACCATGTTGATATTGCATCTATGCTGCACCAATAGTTCAACGATTTTATCATGACCATTAAGTGAAGCCATCATCAGTGGAGTGAAACGACGAATGTCTTGTGCATCAATCTCAGCCCCATGCTCAAGCAACAAACAGGTGCATTCATAGTCTCCATGTTGTGTGGTCAAGTGAAGTGCAGTAACTGCACTGTGGCTCATATGATTCACATCACAACTTCGATTCAGCAGCATTGCTAAAACCTGATAATGGCCTTTTTCTGCAGCACACATCAATGGAGTATTACCAAAGTTATCCTCACTCTCAACATCAGCTTTAGCAGTCAATAAGGTCTGACAACAATTAATATGGCCATTACTGGCAGCCATGTGTAGAGCACTTGCTTCGTGAGATCCTCCTCGACGTACAGATGCATTCCATTTGAGCAAAAGTTTCACAATATGATCATGACCATTTGTTGCTGCTAAAATCAATGGTGTATTGTCTTCAGCATTTTCAGCATTGGCTTCAGATCCAGACTCTAACAAAGACTGACAACATTCTAAATGTCCCTCACTGGCACTGAAGTGAAGAGCTGTGTTCTGTAAAGGGCCAACACTGAGATCAATTGTACAATCCCAGCGAATGATGAGATCAAGGATAGGGTTTTGTCCATATTTGGAGGCTGTTGCCAAAGGTGTAAACCCTTCAGAATCTAACATATTGCATGATATTCCAGCCTCTAAAATTGTTGCAGCACAATTGATGGATCCAATTTTACAAGAAAGAATCAAGTTCACCTTCAATTCATCTTCGGTGATCTCTTTAGCAGATATCATTCGGCGAAGAGTTTTGCTATCATCTTTATAGAAAAGTTCTCGTATTCTGGAAAAAGAAAAGAAAAAAAATTGTTAAATATAGAGAATAAAAAAATTGCCATAAATTAAGTTAATTTAAAACAGTGCTTCTCAAACATTTTTAACTACTGTTGAAATTTATAAAAAAACCAAAAAAGATGAAGACAGGTGTAGGAACAACAAGCAGGTGTATTAGTTTGACACTCAGGAAAAATGAAGTCTTTTATGTTTCAAGCCTATGCTATTCAACAGAAAGGAACAAGAGAAAATAAACAGAGAGAGAGAGAGAGAGAGAGAGTGAAAAAACTATTGCTTTTTTTTCTTTTACTAATATTGTTTTCAATGCTACCCCTGTCATCTGCTACGATTCTATGTCCCACCATCTGGAGTAGTCATGTACAACAAGGCACTTGTCCCTGACCTTCATACATATTTTAGCTCAGTGGTTCTCAACCAGGGTCTATATGACCCTTGAGGGTCCATATAAGATTTTATTGTTAAAATTGATGTGCAATACATTGGTTATACTTCTACAATTCTTTTATTCTTTTATATATTTCAGCCTTGAGGCTGCAGCCATGCTGGAGCACTGCCATTTTAAAAAGAAGGACAAGGTTCTGGCAATGCACAAAATATTATTTTTTATATACAATTCTTAGTAATATTTAATTGTGAAAATATAAAAGGATTTTTTTAAAACATTGAATGGCTTTGCAGGGTCTAGTAGAACAAAATAGGAATCAAAAGGGTCTACAGACAAAAAAAAGAGTTGAGAACCATGAGTTTAGCTTCTCGACACCTGGCACAAAGTCACCTCCCTCAATACTGCACCCACCTGCCAGCGTCAAAGAGTGTTTGTCCCACAAATTACTTGGTGTCCTCACCATACTGGTGCCATGAAAAAAGGCACCTGGCACATTCTATAAAGTCGTTTGCATTAGAAAGGGCATCCAATTGTAGAAACCTTGTCAAAGGAGACAATGGAGACCAACACAGCCCTCAGGCTAGTCAGATCTTCTCAAACCATCCAGTCCATGCCAGCTTTGAATACAGACTCTAAAAGATGATAAATGTGATACAAATAATGTCAAGCCAGAGTAATTTAGTTGATGGTACTAGTTAGATATTGGTGACTACTTAGCATAACACAACTCTACATTATTATCATCATCACATTTTGACATCCATCTTCCATGCTGGCATGAGTCAGATGGAATTCACTGAAGGAGATTTTCTACAGCCAAGATGACTTCCTGACTCTAAATTCTAAGAGAAATCAGCTCCTGGATTCATACACCACAAATGAACACAATATCAGGGACAATAAACATTTGCAAGACCTTCTGAAGATTTAAAGGATGATAAATAAAGACACTTTCCTTCACAACCTGGATATAAAGTACCTAGCCAATCAAAATTAAATTAAAACAAGAAAAAGAACATATACACAAAGGTACAGAAGCGACTGCATGGTAAGAAGCTTACTTCTCAACCACATGGTTCCAGGTTCAGTCCCACTGCATGGCACCTTGGGCAAGTGCCTTCTGCTATAGCCTCAGGCTGACCAAAGCCTTGTGAGTAGAGAGAAACTGAAAGAAGCCAGTCATATTAATCTGTGTGTGTGTGTGTGTGTGTGTGTGTGTATTTGTGTGTCTGTGCTTGTCCTCTCAATATTGCATGACAACCGATGTTGGTGTGTTTACATCCCCATAACTTAGCAGTTTGGCAAAAGAAACCAATAGAATAAGTACTAGATCTACAAAGAATAAGTCCAGGGGTCGATTCGTTCGACTAAAGGCGGTGCTCCAGCATGGCCACAGTCAAATGACTGAAACAAGTAAAAGAATAAAAGAATACATACATACATTGTATACACACACATACACAGATACATACAGTCATACATATACAGGGTGTTTAAAAAATCTCTCTACAGTAAGTATTTTATTGCAAAATAAATATTTATAAGATGGTATAAGACTACAAAAAAATATATTAGGCTTTACAAGGCTTTATAAAAACTTTATTAAGAGGTGTTGAAAGTGTCGTCCTTCATTTTCAATACGTAAGTTGACTCTTCTAACACATGTTTTGATGTACATCTTGGAGAGTCTGACTCAGTATGAAAAAAATTCCCTGTGGAGAGACTTCTTGAACACTCTGTATACGTACAAACATACACATATATATTCTCTAATTAGTGTCAGTTATTAGAGTGTAAATGTGCTTAGACACTGCCATCATGAATATTAGTTCATTTCATTAACTCCAGCACATACTTCAGCCAGGTATTTATTTTATCAAATCTCTATGAAACAATTACCTGTTTAAGGTCAAGAGCTGCACCTAGAGACCTCTAGCCTTTATTTTCCCCTTTTTTTACATGAACAGAGGCACATATAAGCTTCCATGCCATTTCTGTCTGTCAAATGGCATTCACAGAAAAATGGTTAAACTGATGCTACAATAGAAGACACTTGCTCAAAACACCACATGGGGTGATCGAGCCTTTAAGGTTTGGACCAAAAAGGGCCATATGATTGCAAAGCAAAATATTAACAACACACACATCTATATCATATATACAGAATATGGGGGTTTAGTTCACTGATGATCAAAATGAATAGGTACACTGGGTTAAGTGCTGTAACGGATTATCAGGGATCCAAACTTGTAACTGAGACGGGAGTTATGGATCCATTTTAGGTTTCCGATTTAGCAGATATATATTTGTAGAGTTTGTTGTCCTCATTCACAAATGTATATATAATATATTTATATAGTAACAAGTTTGCTTTCCAATCACATGGTTCCAGGTTCAGTCCCACTGTGTAGCACCCTGGGCAAGTGTCTTCTACTATAGCCTCAGACCAATCAAAGCCTTGTGGGTGGACTTGGTAGATGGAAACTGAAAGAAGCCCGTCATATATAATTTTATATATCTAAGTATGTGTGTGTGTCTTTGTGTTTGTCCTGACCCCACCACTTGACAACCAGTGTTGTTGTGTTTACATCCCCATAACTTAGCAATTTGGCAAAAAAGACTGATAGAATATGTACCAGGCTTAAAAACAATAAACACTGGTGTTGATTCATCATCATCACCATCATCATCATCATCTTATTTAACATCCACCTTCCATGCTGGCATGGATGAGATGGCTCAACAAGAGCCAGTCAGGCAGAAGCTTGCACCAGATCTCTGTGTCTGTTTTGTCAGGGCTTTTATGATTGAATGCCCTTCCAAACACCAACCACCCAGCAGAGTGGACCGAGTGCTTTTTACATGGCACAAGCACAGGCGAGGTCAGTTTTTGTATGGTTTTTATAGCTGGATGCCCTTCCAAATGCTAACCACTTTACAATGTGGACTGGATGCTATCTAAGTGACACCTGTATTGACAGGGTCAACAAGTAACTCACAAGACAAAGATTCTTTGAGAAAGGAGGAGGCATTGGAGGAGATGATCTTGCCGCAGATGATGAAAGGTTATAGTGAGACAGCGATGCAGAAACAGGTGCCTTGCTATAGAGGAGGTACATGGTTACCTGGCCAGAGAGAGAGAGAGAGAGGGGGGAGAACAGGAATCATAGAATTAATATTCTTCAAGGTGGTGCCCCAGCATGGCCAAAGTCTAATGACTGAGACAAGTAAAAGATAAGAGATAAAAGATATATATATCCATAGTAGAGTGGATTGATCAAGTGAGCGGTAGTATTGATGATGATGATAATGATGATCATGTCAGACAATTATTAAGTAGCTGTGAACTGACATTTAACATACCTCAGTCTGTTTACAATATAAACTGTCTTGAACTACTAAACAATGTGCCAAAAGTTGATCTTAGTTTTTGTCCCTTGAGCTGCCAGATTGTGTGTGTGTGTGTGAGCACATATGCATGTATGATGAGTCAGAGAAGTTGAGTAAGATATGAATATAATTATTTACAATAAGAAAAATAGATAAACAAATAAATTAACCAGATTTTTATCTTAACTAAATAACAGTCAGCATGTGGTTATTTTAAGAAAACTATCAACTATCATCAACATGAAAGTACTACTATTTTATTGACTACATCCTCTTCTAAACACTGCTCTTCTTACCAGGAGGGTAGACCTGTAGAGCTCCACATTTAATGTTCAAATAGGTATCTATGTATCATAGTGAATGTATATACACTGCTGATAGGCAAGATACTGAACTTTGTCCAGATTACATTCTCACTAGCTGCTACCAGGAGGACTTTTTTCTTTCATACATTCATACATACATACATACATACATACATACAAACAAACAAACAAACAAACAAACATATGTATATGTTTGAAGTGGTGTACAGATTTTATATATTCAGAATAAGATGGTAATAATTATTTAACTAGCACTTTCATCTCATTTCAGAGATTCATCAGGAATGATTTTTTTTAACAGAAACTTTAGACCTTTTATATATACGCAAGTTAGTTGAAAAAATCTGGAGTTGAATAGGGAAGAGAATGTTCATTGTTATTTTGAAACTGTGTGTGTGTGATAATTTTTGGAGACTTGGTTAGAGGGAGAAAAAATGGAAAAAAGAATAAAAAACACATTATATATATAAAAAGCACCATCCGACCGTGGCCGTTTGCCAGCCTCGTCTGGCACGTAAAAAGCACTCACTACACTCATGGAGTTGTTGGCATTAGGAAGGGCATTCAGCCGTAGAAACATTACCAGATCAGACTGGGCCTAGTGCAGCCTTCTGACTTCCCAGACCCCAGTTAAACCGTCCAACCCATTCCAGCATGGAAAGCGGATGCTACACGATGATGATGATGATATAAAGTCGGGATGCATAGCATTCAGTTATTCCATAAATGAAAAATGCATTACATACCACAAAACGTACATATAGGACAGACATAGAAGGGCTCTAATCTTTCTTCAGTTATTGATCAAAAATATTAATACTTAGTTTCGTGCCTTTAATGATAAAGGCATGAAACCAGGTATTAGCATTTTGGGTCGATAACTGAGGAAGGATTAGTGCCCTTTTGTGTCTGTCCTACATGTACGTTTTGTAGTATTTAATGCATTTTTCAATTATATATATGTATATATATATATATATATATATATATATATATATGTATATATATATATATATATATATATATATATATATTTTAATACATCACATCTATAAGAGATTTTATCTCAGCAAAAAAACTTATTTTATCAACCCTGATAAGATGAAAAGCAAAATTGATATCAGTAGGATTTGAACTCAAAACATAAAGAACCAAAAGAAATACCACTGAGTAGTTTGTTGGATATGTTAACAATTCTGCCAGCTTGTTGCCTTAAAAAAATAATTTTTTTCTAATTTTTGGCACAAAGGCAACAATTTTGAAGAAAACGGGTACGTCAATAACACCAATCCTAGTGCTCAGCTGGTACTTATTTCATTAACTCTGAAAGGATGAAAAGTAAAGTCGACCTGGGCAGAATTTGAACTCAGAATGTAATGAGTTGGAAGAAATATCACAAAGTATTGTTTCCAACACACTGGCAAGTCTACTAGCACACCACCTTAATAATAATTAGTTGTAATTATGATTGTAAACTTTATTTCTCAATTATTCAGAAGAATGACTTAAATAGCTATAGTAGTAATACATAATACAGTTACCGCCCTTTAAATGTGTGTGTGTGTGTGTAGCTAAAATACTCTCTGAGGAAATTTGCCAAATTACATTAATCCTATTGCGCCTTGTTCCTGCAATAGCAGGAATAGCCTACGCGTAATCGTTACCAGATCCTCGTTAAAGTGGTAATGAACAACACTCATAAAAAAGAAGATAAAATACTAGAATTAGACAACCGATCACATTGCAGCTTTGTAATCAAGTGTATTTATAACTCAAAGGGTATCCCCCGGAGCAGTTGTTTATTTTTGCTTTTAACTGGAAAAAAAAAAAAGATTTTAGTGATGAAATGAGCATGTGAGGAACCTAGCACTTTGTCTGGTAAATGAGCAAAGCCTACACTCTTTATAGTTGATGAAAATTATTGATGATATTTATTCGTTAGACAAAGAGTTTACCCTTACGCAGACAATGAGAATGATGTGGGCACTAAAACTGGTGAAAGTGATGAGGGAAATAGAGATTCAGGGGGACAAACACAGTAGTTGAGAGAGATAGGTCTATTATTATTATTTTTTATTTTTTTTTTTTGTGTGATTCTGTCCATTAGCTTGCCTGCAATTATTACTCTTGAGCTGTGTATACAACTATTATTTTTTTTTTTTTAGCTCAGGATTCCTGGGACTTATCAACTCTCTCAGGCCCAGGTCTGAGAGAGTTGATAAAAGCAATTACTGCTATCTCACGTGGAACCATAATACCCAGTAATATTGTACCCACACTGTTTCCCATTACAGTAATCCCTCGACTATCACAGGTGTTACATTCCAAACCCCCACCCCCACAATAGATGAAAATTCACGAAGTAGAAACAGTACTGTAGTGCATTTTTTTTCATTATTTTTATAATTTGTATATATTTATTTTATTGTAAATGCAAAACAACACCACGGAGAAATCGATGGAAGCTTAAATAATAAACCCCAATAGGTGAACCATGATACAGTGAGGGATTGCAGTATTACAATCTACTAAACAGTTAAATAGCTACTAAATGATTTTCTAGATTGCTACCCTGAATAAAGAGGTGGAGGGGTGGGCAGGGTTAGAAAGGGAATATAACTGCCACAGTTTGTCAACCCCAGAGGATGTAAACATCTCCAAATAATGGATTTGACCCTGGAATGTAAAGACAACCTACAGTTTGTACCAATCTGCTTTCAAGTAATTAACAAGCAAGATAATTGATTATTATCCGGCTGCTTTGGAAAGGTAGATCAAACTTGCTAATTTTGTTTAATTAATGAGCAAGCTGCAGCAACTAAATAAACTATGAAATTAATTATTTCTGCTTTGTTGCTTGTTGTTTTTCTTTATCTCCTTTCAGGTCACCAAGCTGCTGGCCTTCATTTTGACCTCATTGATGAAGTTGACCTCAATACAATCTAGCAAGAGCCTTTGAGCAGTTGCTTAAGCTGCTAGAAATAGCAACAAAAAATTCCCTGACATCACATCTTCTCAACTTAATAAAAAAAAATCAAGAGGTAGTGAATATAAAAGGATTGGATGGCCATAGTTGGAACATCTGTGATTATTGATCTACTCAATAAGAGTCAAACTGAGGTTGGACAACAAACTTCCAATGAATATTATTGTCATATGTCAAGTTCAGAGATTAACAGTGATAAAGAGCTCAAACTCAGTTAATTGAACCAGGTTCACATCCTGCAAAAGGTCATATTATTTACAGAGGAAATATCATCAATTTATGTCTGCTTTCTATGCTGGCATGGGTTATATAATCATCATGGTTTAAATCATTTCTTGTTAGAAGCTATCACCCTCATTTATCTGTATCATTTGGCTTGGTTTCTACAGCTGGTTTGCCTTCCTATTGCTGACCACTTTATAGTACAGATAGGATGCATTTTCTCGTAACACCAGCACTGAACAGGTTAAATAGCTCTTGGTGTAACAAGACTAAAGAGATTTCTCAACTCTGCACATTTGCTGTTCATCTACCAACCACTTATAGTGTGCACTGGATGCATCTTTTCATGGCACCTGCACTCAAGAGGTTGATCTGATCACCAATTACTCTGCAGGGAGCATGGCAGGGGTAGGCAGTTTCTTGTGGAACCAGTACAAAAAGAGAGTGGAAAATATAGACATTTACAAAATAACTGAATGATTTAAAAGTTTCTACATTTTATTACAAATTAAGGATGTGAGATGAAAAAGTAGTTGAAAGGCCTTCCCAAGCCATAGGTTCATAAAGCTGGTTTCCCAGATCCTGTAACATACATATTTCTCACCTGTTGCAGGATTAGTCATTTTTGCCAGGTGAGTGAGCAGGAACAAAATGAAATGAAGAGTTTTGCTCAAGAACAGAGGCATCATCTGGTCCAGGGTTTGAAACCACAAGAAAGAAACACTTAGAATATTGTGCTTAAATGATATTGTCAATAATATTGCCAATGTCAGGCTATGGTAGAGTGGACCACTGAGAGAAAACCAGGTGTTATAGTTCTAGGTCAGTGGTTCCCAACCTTTTCACTACCAAGGACTCCTTTTATTTAAATGAGTTTTCCCATGAACCCCTTTTAATATGTTTATCCATATATATATATCATCATCATCATCATTTAGCGTCCGTTCTCCATGCTAGCATGGGTTGGACAGTTCAACTGGGGTCTGTGAAGCTGGAAGGCTTCATCAGGCCCAGTCAGATCTGGCAGTGTTTCTACGTCTGGATGCCCTTCCTAACGCCAACCACTCCGTGAGTGTAGTGGGTGCTTTTTACGTGCCACCTGCACAGGTGCCAGACAGAGCTGGCAAATGGCCACGAACGGATGGTGCTTTTACGTGTCACCGGCACGGGGCCAGGCGAGGCTGGCAACGGACACGAACGGATGGTGCTTTTACGTGCCACCAACATGGGGGCCAGACAGAGCTGGCAAACGGCCACGAAACGGATGGTGCTTTTACGTGTCACCGGCACGGGGGCCAGGCGAGGCTGAGGCGAGGCTGGCAACGGACACGAACGGATGGTGCTTTTACATGTCACCGACATGGGGGCCAGACAGGGCTGGCAAACGGCCACGAACGGATGGTGCTTTTACGTGTCACCGGCACGGGGGCCAGACAGAGCTGGCAAACGGCCACGAACGGATGGTGCTTTTACGTGTCACCGGCACGGGGGCCAGACAGAGCTGGCAAACGGCCACAAACGGATGGTACTTTTACGTGTCACCAGCACGGGGGCCAGGCCAGGCTGGCAACGAACACGAACGGATGGTGCTTTTACGTGCCACCTACACGGGGGCCAGACAGGGCTGGCGAACGGCTACGAACGGATGGTATTTTTACGTGTCACCTGCACGGGGGCCCTGATGTTGATCGACCTCAATTTGGTTTGATCTTGATTTTGACTGTTCTCACTGGTCTTGCCGGGTTTTCTCACGCACAGCATACCTCCAAAGGTCTCGGTCACTGGTCATTTCCTTGGTGAGACCTAAAGTTCGAAGGTCGTGCTTCACCGCCTCGACCCAGGTTTTCCTGGGTCTACATCTTCCACAGGTCCCCTCAACTGCCAGGGTGTGGCACTTTCGCACACAACTATCTTCAGCCATTCTCATCACATGACCATACCAGCGCATACGTCTCTCTTGTACACAACAACTGATACTTCTTAGGTTCAACTTTTCTCTCAAGGTACTTACACTCTGTCGATTATGAACACTGACGTTACACATCCATCGGAGCATACTAGCTTCATTTCTTGCGAGCTTACGCAAATCCTCAGCAGTCACAGCCCAAGTTTCACTACCATGTAGCATGGCTGTACGTACACATGCATCATACAGTCTGCCCTTTACTTTGAGCGAGAGGCCTTTTGTCACCAGCAGAGGTAAGAGCTCTCTAAACTTTGCCCAGGCTATTCTTACTCTAGCAGTTATACTCTCAGCGCACCCGCCCCCGCTACTGACTTGGTCACCTAGGTAACGGAAACTATCAACTACTTCTAGCTTTTCTCCCTGGAAAGTGACGGAAGTTGGTCTCAGAGCATCTTCAGTGTTAATTGTTCCTGAGCATCTGCCACATACAAAAACCATCTTCCTAGTTAGCCTTCCTTTGACATTGCTGCACCTCTTATGTGTCCATAGCTTACACTTGGTGCATCTTATAGAGTTTCTACCTACACCTTTTCTACAGATCGAGCAGGGCCATCTACCTGAAGGCGTTTGTGATTGGTCTACCTTCCTACTTATTAGGACTTTGGTTTTGGCTAGGTTGATTCTAAGGCCCTTCGATTCTAAACCTTGTTTCCATACCTGAAACTTCTCCTCTAGTTCTGATAGAGACTCAGCAATTAGAGCAAGGTCATCAGCATAGAGGAGCTCCCAGGGGCATCCTGTCTTGAATTCCTCCGTTATTGCCTGGAGGACTATGATAAATAGGAGGGGACTGAGGACTGAACCTTGGTGGACCCCAACCTCTACCCTGAATTCTTCACTGTACTCGGTGCCAACCCTCACCTTACTAGCAGCGTCTCTGTACATGGCTTGTACAGCTTTCACTAACCATTCATCTATCCCTAGTTTCCTCATTGACCACCAGATGAGGGATCGGGGGACCCTGGCGAAGGCTTTCTCCATATCAACAAAAGCCAGGTATAGGGGCTTGTCTTTGGCTAGGTATTTCTCTTGCAGCTGTCTTACCATGAAAATAGCATCAGTAGTACTTTTCCCTGGCACGAACCCAAACTGCATCTGATCTAGGCTAACTCTCTCTCTAATTAGTTGGGCTATAACCCTCTCCGTAACCTTCATTACCTGATCCAGCAGCTTGATACCCCTGTAGCTATTTGTATCTAGGGCGTCACCTTTACCTTTGTAGCAGCTGACTATTATGCTGCTACACCAGTCATTGGGAATGACTCCTTCGTGTATCACCTGGTTAACTATACGGGTGACTAGGCTATAGCCAACACTACCAGATATTTTGAGCATCTCTGCAGTAATTCCTGATGGGCCTGGGGCTTTCCCTGTTTTCATGCTTTTAATTGCCTTATCTACTAAGGAACTGTCAACTCGGATTGCTGGTCCCTCTGTTGGGTCAACATTCGGCAGACTCTCTTTATCCCATTCATTTTTCTCATTCAGCAACCTTTCATAGTGGCTTCTCCAAACCTCTCTCTTTGCATCCTCATTTAGCGCAAGTGAACCATCATCCATGCGAGCACACTTCTCTCCTACCACATCACGGTTCTCTCTCACACACTGTCTTGCAACACGAAATACCTCAAGTCTTTCATCCTCACGGCGCAGGACATTGGCAAATTTTTTCCTATCTGCTTCCCCTCTGGCTAAATAAACCTGCCTCCTAGCTTCCCTTCTTGCAGTCTGATACACTTCCCTGCTACCACCGTTCTTCCAGTCCTTCCAAGCCTGTTTCTTTTGTCTAATAGCCCTGTCAACAGTATTGTTCCACCACCACGTTATTTTGGGTCTTGTGGGGACTTTGCACCAGCCACAGATCTGGTCAGTGGCTTTCAGCAGGTTGTCCCTTAGAAGCGCCCAGTTATCTTCTACCCCATGTGTAGCTATGCCCCCTTCTATTTCGTCGAAGGCTTCAAGTAACATGTCTCTAAATCTCTGTCCATTAGCAGGATCTTTAAGCTTCCAGACCCTTCTTCTCCATGTTGGTCGTCTTCTAGTCGTCCTCTTAGTCCTGATCCTAAAGTCACTGATTACCATTCTATGTTGTGGGGTACATTCTTCGCCTGGGAAGGTTTTGGCATTCATAAGCAGCCATCTTTCCCTTTTTCTGGCAAGGATGTAGTCGATTTGGCTAGTATGCTGGCCCGAACGGTAGGTGACCAGGTGGCTTGTTGGTTTCCTGAAGTTAGTGTTGCAAACCATAAGACTATTCGCATCACAGAACTCCAGCAGCCTGGTTCCCTCCTCATTGCGAGAACCATAACCATAGCCTCCATGAACTCCATAGAAGCCCTCAGCATATCGTCCAACATGCCCATTGAAGTCACCAGCCACAAAGAGAAGGTCCCTGTTGTTCGTCAATGAGGTGGTCTGCAGTAGGGTGTCATAGAAACTGTCTTTCTGTCCATCGGGTAACCCTGGCTGAGGGGCATAGGCCGATATAATAGTTGCTAAACTATGATGGAGCACTAATCTAATCTTCAATATTCTGTCACATACTCTGACTACCTCGATAACTTTATCTACCCATTTTTCGGCAATAAGCATACCCACTCCCCCGACTCCTTCAGTATTCCCGGCCCAGAAAATTTTATACCTCTGTCCTTTACCTGTGAGGAACCTAGCAGAACCTCCTCTCCACCTCACCTCTTGAATACAGCATATATCTACACACCTCCGTTCAAGCAATTCGACGATCTCACCAGATCTGCCTTTCAGTGTGCCAACGTTGAGAGTGCCAACCCTGAGGAAGTGGGAGGCAATGGACCTAGTAGCATCATGAACCTGAAAAGATATATATATATATATATATATATATATGAAATTTTGAATTTAGTTCATGGACCCCCAGTACTACCTTTGCAGAACACAGGTTGAGAACCACTGTTCTAGACACAGGATGAACCATCATGGTTCTTGGGCCAATAACCTCGTAACAAACCAGTAGAATTACTTTATGTGCATAGATGTTGTACACAAACAAACACCTGCACACAAAAGTAAACATGCAGAGATACTGGCTTTAGTGAACCAAACACACACATACCTGCACTGACATCTTTTTTATTGGTTTATGAGAATTTGATAGAGGGGAACTGTGTGGAAACCTGTTTGTGTGTGTGTCTTTGTGCTTGTTTTTAAACAAACCAACACTGCTTGACAACCAGTGTTGGTTTGTTTACATCCCCATAGTCTAGCAGTTCAGCAAAAGAGACAGAAAGAATAAGCACCAGATTTCTCAAGAAATAAGTACTGGGGTTAATTTGTTCAATTAAACTGCTTAAGGCAATGCTCCAGCATGGTCGCAGTCCAGTGACTGAAACAAGTAAAAGATAAAGAAAAAGAAGAAAAAATAAAGTAACAATAATGTCCACAATTAGAAATTCAAATATCAAAATATACCGAACCATCTTAGTTTGAGAAGCATCCACAAAGAATGAAATCCACAAAACACACACTATTCAATAGACTAGAATCCTGAACACCCCCACATAACTGAAGGTGGACTAACCAATTACAATATATAAGAAATGAGTGAACTGTCAGGGGGAGTTATTGACAGGTGTTAGTTCGACCGTGTGTGTTGGTTCACCAGTTGGTAGCTGAACAGTGAATACTGAGTATCATACCCACATCTGAGTAATACAGATTGCATCCTGTTTTAACATATATTTGTGTAATACCATTTTACACCAGACATGTATACCCATGTCATAACACTTATATACACTGGTTATTAACTAAGAATTATGCCTTCACCATGGTCTACCATTCACTTCATTCATCTCTAACCTCATCACTAACCATCTGTCACTTTCCTCCCACATTCATGCAATCTTTTCCCACCAGCCCTTTCAGATTTTCTGTCCCCATTATCTCTTCTACTCATCTTTTGTTTTTTGAAGATTTGCCCTGACATCTTGACAGCATTATCTTAATCTCTCTTTCCAGTTACTCTTGCCCACCCCTACAAAATGTGAGGTAGCCATGTATTTCCACTACAGCAAAAAACCTGCTCCTGTCCCCCTGCCATACTTTAACCTCTCAACCACTACTATCAGCTGAGGAGGGCTTTTCAGTCTTGCGAGTAACATGGCAACCTCACTAATGCTGGTGCCACAAAAACAGTACCCAGTACACTCTGTAAAATAAGCAGTTACATTAGGAAGGTTATCTAGCCATAGAAACCATGTCAAAGCAGACATTGGAGCTCGAGGGCTTATCAGATCATGGCAAACTGCTCAACACATACCAGTATTGAAGACAGCCATTAACCTTTAGCATGATGTAAGCAAATCATGTTACCATATGAGTTTTCTCCCCTCTCAATACACAAACAGCTACAGGAGCAAAAGAAAACTCATACAGCTAGATGATTCACCTGAATATGTCAAAGGTTAAATGATGATGATGAGGAAGAGGATGAGTCTTGAAGAGAATGAAGTTAGTTCCTACACAGCATATTACTCTTTTTAAGCCTCACACCAAACAGTACATGTGGACTTCATCCCTAAGACCAGCTTCTTGCAGCTCTTACTCTCTGTTTTTCTTTTTCTCCCAGCCTACATGTTTCTGCTAAATACTAATCTATAATATTTTATAACTAAATACCTTTCCATATTTTTTGCATACAAGACAGTTCTCCTGGTCAGTGGCAGATATAGGTAACATACAATGCTCAGGAAGTATACAGCCTTTCATAACATTTTGTATGGCATGCATGATATTACCTTTCGATTAATATAGCACTGGTGATGGTGCAACGTAAAAAGTACACAGAACACTTTGTAAAGTGCTTCTGGCTATAGAAACCAAGCTAAAACAGACTATGGAAGCTGATGTGACCCCTGGCCTTGCCAGCTCCTGTCAAGCCATTCAACCCATGCCAACATGGAAAATGGACATTAAAGGATGACAATGATGATGGATTAATATAAAAGTCTGTGTTATTTTTTTAATTTGTTGGTTTTATTATGCAAGGAATGTTTCACTCACATATACACAAGGAGTTCACTCAACTGACCTCACACTCATACACTGATAGCTAGCTAACACTCATACTCTATCTCTCTCTCTCTCTCTCTCACACACACTTTCCTAATACCTAATTACTCTCACTTCCATCATCAGCTTAATACCATCAATGTCTATATCAGCCTATTTCATTACATACATAAACTCTTTCACATAATTTACTCACCACTTAAATAACTCTGCCCATATCATATTTGCAAGGTACAACAGCAGTTAACCTGCCTTGACTAAAGACAGCTTTCAGTGCTATCCACCACCACTCCTATATACATATATATTAACTGTTTTACAGGCTAGCAAGAGATGCTCTTTAACCCCCAGACAAGCACCATCCATCTCATCTTTTTGAAGACTGTATTAAATAAGTGTGTCCTTTCTTTTTTAAAAAAGGATGAGTTTAGTTTGAGAGAGATCTAACTGCTTTTGCATGTAGGCTAAAGTGATAGATCGGAAACTATAGCACTTGCCATGCTGGAGCAATTGTTTTTAAAGTTGGGAGCTCTTCCTACAATGAATTGTGAAATGAGAGGAGCTAGTTGGGCAAACTGAAATAAATAGAGTTGTGTGTCTTGCCCAACAGTAACATCATGTCTGCTGTAAGGTCTGAACAAATATTTATATTTTTTGCATTTGTGTATTAGATTCGGTTACTGAAATGTGGCCATGCTGGGGCAGCGTTTTCAAGGGAGTTATTCAATTTTCCGGAAAGAGTTATTCAATTTTTCAATCTGGTAATTTATTTTGTTAGTCTCTATTTGTTTCTTCAGAAAAACTAAATTGCGTGTATCTTAGTTTCCATATTTATATTTGTTTGTTCATATTCTGTAACCTGGCATTACAACAAATTGAGATCAATGAAATAAGTACCAGCCTTATTATTCAACCACATCAGCCCTGACTATTTGGGTCAATGTGATCGACTAAACCCTTCAAGGGCTCAGTCCAATGACAGAAACCATTAAGAGATTAAAAGAATACCATTACATTTTTTAAAGTAAAATCCTTTTGTTAATTCATGTTCCAAATACCAAATTAACAAACCGTTTAATGAAGTTTATTAAACACTTTTAAATCCTTCATTGTTTTTAGAATTGATTCACACATAAGATGTGTTTTGTTAAAAATATGATGACAATAAGTGTTGAACATGAGTAAGGTGTTTGATGATTTTATAACTGCAAGACAAGGATATTGAATGAAGATGAAGAAAACCTGTTGAATATGTAACTTTAGTTTGTATGAAAAATGGAGGCGACAGATGAGATGTGAAGAAAATCTGTTACATATGTAAGTTTAGTTTGTATGAACAATGGAGGGGACACATGAGATTTGAGGGTGCTTGGCATTGACAGTGTTAAGTGATGTGTAGTAGATGAGATAGCTATGGTGGGATGAACACATGGTATGTGTGAACCAACTAATCAACTACTACACCTGCAAGATAAGGCGAATGCAGTAGGAGTTTGATAGCAAGAAGATAACTGTGACACGCAGATATAGGAAGAAGATTATGTGAGGTCAAACGAGAGGATGGTGGGGTTTCACAGACAAGATGAAGTACCAAGTGGGAATGAGGGGAGTGAGAATACACTCTACAAACCAAACAGCATGAAAAAAAAAAAACATATCAAAATATATTAAAGATGATTGATGATGCTGATAGTGATAAAAATGAAAACATCTAAATGTATATCTCGAATCTAGATCAGAGACAACATCAACTTTCCTTTTGATACCACTATGAAGGTAGCAAGCTGGCAGAATTGTTAGTATGTCAGACAAAATGCTTAGTGGCATTCTTGCAGTTCTTTAACATTCTGAGTTCAAATCCCAGCAAGGTCAACTTTGCCTTTCATCCTTTCAGGGGTCGATGAAATAAAATACCAATCAAACACTGGGACTGATGTAATCAAGTTGGTACCCATTAAATTTCTGGGATTGTGCCTAGATTAGAAACGATATTATATCAAAGTATAGGTACAGGTATGGCGTGGTAAGAAATCTGCTTCCTAAATACATGGTTGTCAGTTCAGTCCCACTGTGTGCCACCATGGGCAAGTATCTTCTACTAAAGCCTCAGGCTGATCAAAACCTTGTGAGTGGATTCGGTAGACGGAAACTAAAAGAAGCCAGTTGTGTGTGTGTGTGTGTGTATGCATGTGCACACGTGTGTGTGCGTGTGCGCGTGTGTGTGTTTGTCCTCCACCATCGCTTGGCAACCAGGCTAGAAAATACATACATCTATTGGTGTCAATATACTGAACTAAAAGTTTTCAAAGTGGTGCCCCAGCTTGGCCACAGTAATAACTGAAACACATAAAAGACAAAAAAATAAAGCTACCACTGTTCATCAGAGAAGCTACACAAGCAAGAAGTGGTGTTGTAGTGAATTTCAAATAATAAATTACATTAAAGACTACATTAGTTATGGATTATCTTTCAGCTGATAAACTGTGCAAGGCTGTGCAGCTTACCTCCATCTTTTTCATT